>NC_045675.1:26378772-26414941 GCF_003331165.1 Xiphophorus hellerii
TATATACGTGTGATTATACACACCTTCATCACCTTAAAAATAATCAAACCTGACTGGAGTTAATCTACTGATCCAACCCTGTTTCCTTTTACAGTCAGAATGAAATGACCCCATAGATGCATTTCATGCACTTCGGCGCACGGACCAATCTTTATGAGACAAAACTGAGGAAAAGTACTATTTAAATTCAGGTGAAGTACTCACCTCACCTGAATTTATATTCAGGTGAGGTGAATATAAGGTTCTCACATCCTTTCATTTTAAATGTCTTTATTTTGTGTGCGTGTTAGGTTATTGTCTGAGGAAAGATGCGGTTCGAGATGGGATATTTAGATGTGTGGCCAACACGGTTTGATCAGCTTGGTTCACTTCCTACGCTGTCATTGCTAAAGCTACAGGCGGGCTACGACGAGGAAAACGAGGTCAACATTCACAACTTCTATTCGTTGATTGGTCCAGCTGAGATTGTGCTGGAAAAATCCACCTCAATGGGAGAAAGACGCAATGAAGGGCGATTAGAATAGAGCGCAGTTGCGCTGGAAGACTCTGACAAGATTACTATTAGCCTTAAAAACTTCAAATACACTCAGCTCCTCTTGTGACGCATCCAATGACTCCACAGCGCCCTCTAGCCAATCTGTTACCGTCAGTCTTGTTGCAATGCATTCTCAACTCTACACCCCATGAATGCAAACCTGTCCTAAAAAAAGAGGCTGGTGGCATATAGGCGTGTAAAACCTTTAAACTAGTAGAGCTGAGTTGAGTAGGTGGGAAATTAACCAATGAGGCAAGATCTAAGTAAATAAACGACAAAGAAATGATCAAAACATATCTTGAATTCAAACACCCACGCAACTTAATACATACAAAAATGCCTATTTTTCTTCCAAGCACAATCCTACTATAACGTACCATGTTCTAGCAAAGAAGATAAATTGAAAAGCATCCGACTTATTATATAATTTCATTTAGAAAGTGGTTGAAATAAATTATTTTACTACCTTGCACTCCGGTGGAGGCCTCTGATGAATGCCTTGACGGTTAACGGCTGGTAATAAATAAAGGAACCTCACTCCAGCAGAGAGGGTACATATCCAGGCTTTGTTTTAAATTCATAGAGTGCTGGATGATGTCAAGCGTATGAATTATGTTCACGGCCTAAGAAAGAAGCATCTCCTGCCCCTGTAACCGTCTAACAGACTAAAATAATGTCCTTTTACTGGACAAAGCTCGATGGCTGAGTCATATAAAAGTACAAGCGCACATATATCACCGGCTCATTCTCTCCGATCTCGGCCTAGCTTTTATCTCTGCCGCTGTATTTTCCTTTTTCCTGGCCAGTTAAACACATATGAGATTACGCTGCATGCGTCCACTCACGCTTTCAAGCCTCTCTTCCTCTGAACCTTGGAAGAACGTATTTCATTGATGCAAGCAAAGTACTGTCGCTGCCGTAATCCGGTAAAGTCTATTTATTTCATTCTGCTCTGGCAGCATTGATCTGCGGAGCCATCTGAGCCCTGTGGTGAGGCTGTTTTCTGTGCCGGCAGGTAGGCAGGGCCACTGCAGCGTAAACTAACATGTCAGTCTACCTGTAATCCAATGAAACCCCACTACCACGCCTAATGTATTTCCCAACTCGCTTGCTTTGTAAACACATTTAAAATAGATTTAAACACTGGATGCCGTGGATGTTTTGCTGAGTTATTTCATCAGGATGTATAAAATACTGACTTTTTTTTTTTTATTACATCAGATTTGTGCTGACTTCTATCAGAGGTATGTAAAGGTAGACCAAACATTGAATTTACAAGTTTGGTTCACTAACATTAAAATTGAATTAGTGCATCTTCACAACTGAACACTGCTAATATCATTTCTGAAGTCACAGACACATAATGAGCCACGTCATCTTCATGTCTCATTTTAATCATTCTGGTTTCCAAAACACGATTGTTGATTATTAGTCTGTTGAGTTTCGGTTTATTTATTTCCTCGTTGTCCACACCTGTTTTTTCCCAATATTCTCTGATCTATCAAATTAGTTTTTGGCATTCTCTTCTCGTTTATTGTCTATTTGCTTGTGTTAATTAAAGGCTCTGCATAGTCGAGCTGAGCGGCCAAAATCAGCTTGGATATGAAAATTACGTCATTCTGGGGGTGCTGTGGTGGCACAGGGCAAGGGCGTAAATCCCATCTCATCATTGGGGGGACCATAAACAGGAAAATTTCTTAAGACCAATTTTGGGGGGGTCAACAAAGTTACAGTGAAATGTAACGTAAAAGCTGCAGGACCAAAAATGACTAGTAATGCACATCAAACATGTGTTATTCTCAGTAAGCAACCTATTGAGAAATAAAACTAAAATTCAAATGTTGCTTCTATATGAGTTTTTTAATGGCCAAGCAAACCTGAGGCTGTCTGGAACTCTACCGGATTAGTAGCTGAAGAAGATTGCAATAAATCTTAGCCCAGACCTTGAGGTTCTGCCTTCTCCTGTGCTCCTGGACAAAATGGAGCTGGAGGAAGTTATTTATGGGACTTAGCTGGTGGTGTGGGACGTACCAGGAATTGCCTCGGTGCTTCCCACTACCTTTGTCTCACGCCGAAGACAATAGTTGTCATCAGAAGGCCTCTACTCCTTTCCCAAAGGATCAGATTGGTGCCTCATAATCCACTCCTTGTTCCTCCGGAGTATTGCAGCCTGATTCTAGCATCCAGATAGGCTCTCCACATCTGCCGCTGCAGTGATTCCCTCTTCAGGTTCCTCCAAGACTTCCAGGGTCCGTGTGTCGTCCTCCCGGACTCCTCCGCCAGTCTCCAGACCTCCTCTGCCTCAGGTTTGCTCAGTTTAAGTTATTAGGGTAAAAATTTCCCTCATTAAAATCAAAATGAACCCTTTTTTTTTACATTGTAATTCACATATAATATGACTGATCTCATTTAAACACATTTGTGAAAGTCATCAGCTAAGTACCTGTTTTAAAGGAATTAATCAAACCATTACTTGATAATTAAATTGCAAAAAAAAAACTGTTTTCATTTAATGTATAAGTCTTGATGATGGTTGACAGACTCTTAGGTTTGAAAGGGCCAAGATAGCCACCAATGTTCAGTCTTTTTGCTGTTCTCCACTCTGGATAGTGTGATCAAACTGAGAGATCTGTGAGCTGTGCGCCGATATTCATCTAAGCCTTGAAAACTTTCCAGTCTGACAAGAAATGTTCACAGTTTAAAATAATCCACCTTTTCTCCATTGAAGACGAGATCTGCTGGATGTGGCTGTACCATGAGAAATAAAGCGATAGAAGTCCACTCTGCGTGAAGTCGGTTATATAAAGTTAGCTAACTGATGTAGGAGGGTTGGATCAAAGCCGGAGCTGTTCAAAAGACGACCACTAGTCATCTTGGAAAAGTCAGAAATGTAACTCTGTGATCAGAGGTGCCTGTGTCCTCGACAGGAGCAGTAAGATCTGAGCCGAGAGCGAAGGAAATCAAAGTTGGGGTTTTGATTTTGGAGTCCCAATTTAAAAGTTTCAAAAGTCAGGAGTTATGTACGTGAGTTTTAACATGATTTTATCAAGAACTTTGTTGGAGAAGCAAATGACGCCTACAAACCGGTGCTTGAGTTGGTGAAAAAGCAGAGCGCACATCAAAACAGCCTTATAGATTGGACAGATATTTTCAAGCTTTAGAAGTGGAAAAACATTTAAGTTGTGTCTGAATCCAGGAGCAAGGCTTATAGAATCACAACATTCTCCAAATAGATTGACTTTTTAAATCAGGAGGCGAGAAACCTTTGAAATAGACATAGATACTAGGAAAGTAATCTGGATGCGCACATCCAGATTATGTTAAAGAAGCAGACAAAAGCC
Source organism: Xiphophorus hellerii (assembly GCF_003331165.1). NCBI lineage: Eukaryota > Metazoa > Chordata > Actinopteri > Cyprinodontiformes > Poeciliidae > Xiphophorus > Xiphophorus hellerii. The sequence goes on from NC_045675.1 coordinate 26,382,649, forward strand.
AAAAGGAAGCAGCAATTTCCCACATGTGAGTAGTTAAAAATCCACAATCCATAGTTAAAAATCAACAAAATTGATTTATGACATTCTTAACAAGATATTTGGGCTGATTTAATCAATCAGGTTCATTGGAGCCCTGATGCTGTGTTGCTAAGGTGTGGCTTGTGGTCTGCGTTTAAGTTCAGCCCAAAGGTCTTGTATGGGGTTAAAGTTGATCCTTTGTGCAAACAACACAGATCTTCTGCATCAAAATCTGAAAATAAATTTTTACTAGGATGTCATAATGTTTGGTTTTAATTAAGCTCTGGTGCAAGCAATAATTGTGGACACGTAGCATCAGGAAGGTTAGTGATTATTATCATCACTGGAGGTGGGAGGAAAATAAGAGATACAGATCTGTGGAAGAGGTAAGTGAGTCCTTTGAGGCTGAGGTTGGCAAAGTGGATGGGCATTCGGCAGATAATTGTTTTGTTTTGTTTTTTTGTTCCCAGGATGGATCGGTGGTGGAGGGTGGACAGGCAGGCGGAGGTTGCTGGGGAATCCAGGTAATTGCTGTAGGAGCAAACGTCTGAGTGTTGGGATGAGGATCCAGGCGAAGACCTCCAGGAGGGACGACAAGAAACAAGCATGTAGGATAAGATAAAGTCAAATGATCCCAAACTTCAAGCCTGATTACTTGAGGTGACTGAATCATCTGCTCCTGATTGCCACTTGATAAGTTCCAGCTGGAACCAATTTTCCTCGACAGAGAGAGGGTTCAACCTACTGTACACACAGCTCAGATACAGAGTGTTGCACTGCACTGTTATCAGCAACAAAAGTATTCTGAATTGGAGCATTTACTGGAGTCAATGTTTTCAGTGATTCTAGATGTTGCTCTCTAGCAGTCAAAAACCAGTTGAGTATGTTGGGGTGTTTTTATGTGGATAAATTAAGCAGCTCTAGCAGTATCTCTGGTTTAGCTCTGGAACTGCTAGGGGAGGAAAAACCCAACAATGGTTGATTCAAATGGTTCACTTTTCAAAAAGCAAGACAGCTGAAAGTAAAGGAAGAAGGGCTGTTCAACTATTGGATGTTGGTTAGACCCAATGCAATGTCACCTATTCTACGTCTGTTGAAGAAAGATTTGCTTAGTTGGGATGGTCTTCGTTGACAGTACCACTGTTACCTTGCTGCAAAAAAGGTCCCGAGTTTCAACTTTCAGCTTTCAGCTTTTCCATGTGGTGACCAAACTGTTGTGTATTAATGTTGTGGGTCACAACAAGGGGTATAGATGGAAAATGGAAAATATTCCATTCACTAAATGAAAAATGTTCCTTTTTTACACAATCAATAGGCGACGAAGGTTTAAATATTTTAAATATCACACAGTGATACTAAACCAATCATTGTCTATGGTAGTAATGCCATTTGACCATTCAATAAAATAGGATACAAAAAATGTGCATGTTTATTTTAGTCTTAAAAAGACACGATGCAAAATCTGAATGTGCGTGTCTTGATGAAGAGTCGGACGTCCCCTGATGTGTTCTTCTCGTCGTCTTTACTGTTCATAATAATAGTCAGAAGATGTGCTGTTCTCTCTTTCCTCCTTATCATCATAGCAAGTGAGAAGGTATGGAGAGAGAAACATTAAAGGGTTGAACAGCCTGGGGGCAAGGCTAAGGCCTGTGAATAATTGAAGAAGTCTTGCCAGGCCTGAGTGAGACGGTGTTCTCTGCTGGGATCAATGTCTGCCTGGTTGTGTGCTCCGGTGACATAATGCTGGGGCCAACTGAGTCAGGTGTGCCAACTTCTGACTTTTCTCAGATATTCCTGCCTGACTGTAATCTTCTTTATATGTTTTCATGTTGAGTTTGTACAATTATAGTTTTGAGCATTTTGTATTGAAAGATAAATGCAGCCAAAAGCAGATCTTTACTTTTATTGACTATCTAGTAGTATTAAATAAAACCAAGCATTTGCTGCTGTAGGCAAGCTAAATTTGCCACTTTGATTTCTACACACTAAATGTCAGAATGGGAGATAATTATTTAGACATTTTTCTAGAGGAGCAGCATTATGTGTTTTCCAGACACAAAGCATCATTTTATAGCACAATCAAGTAACTACGTGCTGTGTGCTGCGAGGCAGAAGCTTTGGAAGTTTGGAAACAGCAGCTCAAAGGAGAAGTTTAGTCTTTTTAAATTCTACATTTTTTGTTCAATACAATTAATATGCTTTTAGGTCATTTAGAAAACCCTAAAATATATATATATGTATATTTAAGGTCACACCTTAAACAGACCGTCTTGTTGTGTCAACATTGTAGGCAAATCTTAATAAATTATCCAAGATATCAAGTAGTTAATTGTGGCCATATAATTTAAGGGTTCTTCTAAATGCGAATTGAATGTTTGAGAACATCTGGAGAAAAACATCCCTCATTATTCTGGTATTTAGCAGCTAAAAATAACATTTGGTAGTCCTAGTTTTAACGTCAGATTGTTTGTCTTTTTACACAGTGTATATATATACAGCAGTATGGACCGAACATGAAAGTTCAGTGACCCCAAACCAAAAAAATAATTAACCAAGCATACCTTTTCTTAATCTTTCTTCTTGTGTAATGCGCTGAGTGTCAAAGCCCGAGGCAGAGCAGGCAGCACACCTAACCTGGGGTTGGCTGAACGCTCCTGGGCCTCGTGTGGCAGCAGCAGGTGAGCATCTTGTTGACAGTTTTGCTGCTGCTGATATATGGGAGTAAAAGTGACGGAATGATTGAGCCCGATGTCAGAAAGCCCTCCAGTAATAAGCTAAGGTTAAAAAGGATTTTGTTACATGTCGGGTTTGCCCTCTCAGCTTCACTTCACTGCTGGCAGCTATCAAAATTGAAGCATTGCGACCTTAAACTGTATTAAAAAGACTCCCTTATGTATTGTCTGACAAACTGTGGGCCGCTGTTGGCAGTCGCCTGGAATATTTACTTGTTTGGGTTTGCTGCGGTGCTGCAGATTGGTGCCCTATTTCTTCCACCGGAACCGCTTCAGGAAGCGAAATGTTGACTGATATGAAGGCAGGAGAAAAGATTACAGTAACCTAGAACAGGAACATTTCCTTTAACAACAAACATCTGAAGGTGACTGTGTTTACTTGCTGCTCTCCTGCAAGAATTAATGATCTCTTTAAACAGAATGGGAATGTTTAGATGTAAATGATCATTTTTGTGCGCTGTCGTGCGCACAGGCTCCATATGCATACACAACTTGGCTTTCCATGTCAATCAAATTGGTCGTAAATCAGCCCTGACCTGGGTTTAATTGCCCCCTGTGCAGCCGTTTCTTTGTTTTAAATGCCTCTCCACCGCAGCCTGGCAGCACAATCACTTTTTTTTTCTTTTTTCTCAAGACAAATGCCTAGGATGGTGCTGGAAATGCTTTCGTGGATCATACAACAAGCAAGGATTGCATTATGCTCCTTCATGGAATCGATCCCCTGGAATGGATGTTACTTGAATTAGGCTTCTGCTCCGAGAGCGCTTCTAAGCACTAAAGTGGGTCTAATGTTTATTCATCGGCCTGAACTGTTTATCTGGTGGACACAAATCGATAGCTGAGAGAGAATAGGTCCTTTCCAAAAAATGCACTTAAATTTCTTAATTTTCTCTTCTGGTCAAGCACCCAGAGGAAGTAAGAGGATCCTTCAAACCTTCTTTTCGTTCCTCGTTTTTGCCTTCGCAGACTGCAGCAGTGAGCTCACAGATTTCTGTTCGCATCCACTGAAACTGCACTTTCAAACATGGAAATTTCTGAGTTTCAAAAGTTGGATTTTTTTTTTTTTTTACTTGAAACTCAGAAATTTCCATGTGTTGTTTTCTAGAGAGTTTCTGTGAATCTTGCAGACTTTTCAAACTCAGAAGTGTCCTTGTTTTTTAATTACTCCTCCGTTTTTATCCTACAACGGCCCCAATGCGCCTCATTATGTTATACAGCCCAATAACACCTTAATCTCTTATATGTGATTATTATAAAAATTAAAGGTCTTTTTTTTGGCCTGTGATGAGTCCACTAGAGACCATACTGACAATGTAAAACACCTTACAGTGAGTCCAATACACAATTTTCTACTGAATTATAACCATTATACTAAATTAATGCTCATTAAGGGTATTATGACATTTTCTTGGGAAAATAGGTCCTCTTATAGCAAGTAGTATTTTAATTAATATAAAAAAAAAAAAATGCTACGCCTCGTCATGGTTGTCGTTTTTCTTCCCGCTTGCGCTGATCAGAACGTAGAATAGTGACATTTGTTGAGTATCAGTGACATTCAGGTCAGATGAACGCAACCTGGACGTTGGGTCACATTTGAATCGGATACGTATTGGATACCCAAGTGGCCTGGGTCACATTCGAAAAGAATGTGTTGTTCAGACTGTCATGAAAAGATCAGATACATGTCGCATTACGTCAAGAAAATCAGAATTGGGTCGCTTCAGGCTGCAGTGTGAACGTAGCCTTAGACTCAAAACAGAGATAGAATTTTGTCTGCCCCTCTGTCTCACTCACACATGACAGTTTTCAGAGTGGATCAATTACCGTAGCAATCGAACACTGAGGAAAACAGAGATGTAGAGCGGCGGTTTTCAAAGTGTGAGGCGCGCCTCCCATAGGGGGCGCCAGAGCACTTTAGGGGAGGCGCGGTGCGAGGGAAAAAATAAACCGGAAAAGAAGCTATCTGCTTGCTGTCTACTGATGTGAGAGAAAGAATGGACAAATTTTTAGTAAAGAAAAAGGCAGGGGAGACAAGCTCTGGCGTAAGTAGAAAAAAGAGGAAGTATGACCACGACTACTTAAAGTTTGGATTTTCCTGGACTGCTCCCGATGATGCTCCAAGGCCGCAATGTGTAATCTGCAAGGAGGTTCTGGCTAATGATAGCATGAGACCCTGTAAGCTCCGGCGTCACATTGAAACAAAGCACCCAAGTTTAGTGACCAAGCCGCGGGAGTTTTTTGAGAGGAAGCTGAAGGAGCTGTGCACACAGAAAAAAACAATAGAGACATTCAGTACTGTTAACGCTAAGGCAACCGAAGCATCTTATCGGGTGGCCTTACGCATTGCAAAGACAGGGTTGTGTGTGGGTTGATTATTGGGGAAGAGGGGGGCGCAGCAGGCATTGTGCTCCTTGGAGGGGGGCTCACCCTTTCATACTTTGAAAACCCCTGATGTAGAGAACTACAAAGATGGCTGAGGGTTCCTACAGAGGAGGGCGAAGCTTCCAGTTAGAACTACAGAGACACCACCATGGTGGAAGCCTTACTGCAGGCAAGATGCAGAAGAGCAAAGAAAGTAAGTCACTATTCCATAATGACTCATGAAACTTGATGCTCCTAAACTGACAATCATTTTTGGACTGTCAAAGTAATTTTATTTTAACATTTGATTTTTCACAGTGGGTAATTGGTTTTTGGGAATGACTGGTTTAGCCCAACCGGTGTTACACATGGGATTAGTGTGGCCCTTTAAAATGAAGCTTACTGAAAATTTCTAAATAAAAGCGGAGCAAGGCAGTGCACTAGCATTAGCCTTTTCTCTAAAATAACCATTTTAGCTATTTTTTTATTGATTAACTATGTTTAGCATACTGAATGGAGCAAGTCAAAGTAAGACAACATGCAATTGATACCCCACATGCTGTGATCTGGGGTCATGTGATACCCCCACATGACAGCATTTAGGCTAACATTAGCATTTTGGCTAATTTTAGTTTATACACAAATTTTAGCATACTGTTATGGATTCTGTTATGTATGTTATGCATACTGTCATTACAACCATGTTTACAACCATGTTGACATGTTAGTTAACATGGTTGTAATTCTCCACATAGTAGTGGAGAATTACTTTAGCTTTTAGCTAAAAGAACCCCTTTTAGCTAAGGGGTTCTTTACCATTGGAACCTCTGATTTGGGTCCAACCGACGGGCACACTTTGTCAGGCCCTGTTTAAACTTCTTCTGAAATTTTCTAGTATTACTTGTTATTAATTGGGTGTTAAGAGATGATCGTTTATTTTCTGGCAATGAACTGCCACGAAGTGTAAATCAGATTTTTACTTTTGTGTTGAATGTCTGTCCTATAATATCTTTACCACCAATGACAAAAAAAGATAATATATTTCAAAAGAGCAGAAGAAATCTTATGTTTTTTGAACAATAACAATATTTGTTGTTAATCTGTTGCTAAGAGATGAACGCATTTGTTAGCAACAGAGCAAGGCCAAGAATTAGCTGTAGGCTTTTCCCTAAAATAAGCTTTTTAGCTATTTTAATTTATTAGCCATTTTTAGCATACTAAATGGAGGAAGTCAATGACAACATGCTAGTTACCCCACATGCCACTGGCAGCCTTTAGGCTAACATTAGCATTTTGGCTAATTTTAGCTTTTGCGCCAATTTTAACATACTGAATGGAATAAGTCCATGTTACTGAACATGCTTGTGACTCTCCACATGCTATTGATTACATTGTAGCTTACTTTAGCATTTATGCTAATTTTTAGCATCAGAACGCTGGGTTCCAACCAACGAGCACACTTTGGCAGGTCTCGTTTCAATTTCTTCCGAAATTTTCTAGCTTAGTGCTGTGCTTCAGCATCACAACAAAGGGGAAAACCATTGAAGTACAACTCAAAAACACTTCTTTCTCCCTTTCTGTATCGGCCAAGCTACATATAGACTCGTTACCATAGCAACTGACAACAACACCACTTTATGTTTCAGGATTCAACACCAAAAACACTCAAATATCTCCCACACAATGAACAGAACATTCAGTCATTCAGGTTTTAGGCTTAATGTTTACTTTTCCATTATTAAGTAGTGATTGCTGTGGTAGATCAGCCACCGCTGCAATTAATAACTACGCTGACACAGCAGTTTGTAGGTTATGCTTCTTTTCTGCATTCTTTACACACTGTAGCCCACAAAACGTACATTTCATTTTAAAAAAAACTAAACAACAAAATGTTATTACCGTCTTACCTTTACTTATAAATGAAGTCCGTGCGTCGCCCATTCTGCACAAAAGTATTCGTTCATCCAAAGCCAAGTCTATCCTCGAGATCCCAAGCAGTTTTAGTGCGACCTGGTTTTGAATACGAGTGGTCGACCGCTCATGTTTGGTTTACGTCACAAAATCCCATCCGAGTCCACGTACAGTGCCACAAGTTGAGAAAAGAAGGAAGGAAAGCAGAAAAGGCCGTTTCTAGCAGGACATTCACAAATCCTGTCTTTTCTTTCCATTTGAAACGAGCGGGTATTCTTCCGTCTCATAGTTTGACGCAAACCTTTCAGGGTCTTCTTTTACTTATTTCCTGCTTTGATTGAAAGTCCACTTTAGAAAACTGTTTAAGTGTAAAAATGTAGTCGTCCACGTTGACGTCAGAAGAGAGGAGAAAACAAATCTGTCGCTGCACTTCATTTACTTACTATATGGCTAGCTCGCTGTCTCTTACTCTGCAGACGTGGAGGCACAAGACCAATGTCTGGGATCATGAGCGCCCCCTGCCATGAGGCAAGAAAACTGCCTGCCTCACCTCAAATCTGTTCTCTACCGTTTATGATCGCTCCTCAGCACACCAATCACGTTTCACACACAGTTGGTGTCAAAAAATACTGTACATTATATACACAAGTTAAATATGGAAGATAAGTTCTTATATTAAATGTTTTTAACCATTTTATTGGCGAGGTACAGACAGAAGGAACGTGCTCTCATCGAATGGCAGTCAGCGCAGTTGTGTCCCCTGACCGCACAAGCCCAATCTGTGTCTCATCATCGGATCATAAAACGTATTTGAACCTTGAAGCATTACATTTTGCATTTGTTGATCAAAAACCTCCCAGTCGACGTTTAACTGGCTTTGCAGTGAACAGCAACACTCGTGTTGAAGTGATTTTCCTTTCATGACAGGCTTGACTCTCGGTGGTTTCTAGGTTGTTCCTAAACATTCAAACCATTTGACTTTGATCTAGGAGGGACAGTCAGTCTGGGTGTTCTTCCAAACCCTTTACAAAGCGGTGACACATTTGAAAAACTTGTACTTTAGAAATAGCACCAAAAGGCCTTCCCACCCACAATTACTGTTCTTAGATCTTCACTCACTTCCTTTGACTTTCCTTTCATTATGACGTCCAGTCAGGATTACCAACAGGAATTTTGACAAGTTGAATGACATTAGAGACTTTTGTGAATCTCTGTATAAGTCTCTTTAAACCTGTAGTATAATTTTGACTTTTGAACTTGATTGCTTGATGATCACACAACTGTGGAAAGATCAAATAAACAATTAAAAACCAGAAATCAATTATGCCTTTGATGCTACTGATCAGTTCATCATCAAAATTATACATGGTAAAATTGTTTTATTAAAATAACGAGTCCCACTTTTTCTGACAAACACGCATCACCGGAACAACACAATAAAATGCACCGGCTAAGTTTTGTTTTTTTTGCTTTATTTTGCAATCAGACCAAGTTAGGGGAGAAGCAGATGAAGCCAACAAAGTGCAAAACTCACATTCATGAAGTGACAGTGAGCGTGACTTCAGTGATATTGCTAAATACTAAAATCAAAACTAAACTCCTCTGATTGGAAAAAAAAACAACCCTAAAATTACTTTTCTGAAAGTAATTGTTCTTTAAGCATTCAAGCTGAGAACAAGTCAGAGCCAATAATGGAGTCGGTATTGAGGTCAGATGTTTCAGTGGAAGTGCTGCAGCAGCTTTCCTGACTCCAGGCCTCCACCCATTCCGTCCTACTGTCTCTCTTCTCCCTGCCAACCTCCAGCAGCCAGTAGAAATGAGCTGTGTGGAAGGAAAGGCCAAAGCGGCTCTTCTCGACTCATCTCCCTCTAATCCGGCATTCCCCCCTTTGTGACACTTAATTCTGGACAGTCCTTCCAATACATTCCACATTTTATTTCACCTCACACTAATTGGAAACCTGGAGTCTCCCTGTGTTTCATTTCTTTGGTGATTACTTTTCCCTGCTTCTCCTTTCATTCTCCTTTGTTCTACCTTTGCCCTTTCTAACATCCCTCTCTTTTTTTTTTACCTTCTCCACATGAGAGAGACAGAGAGAGAGACGGTAAACTAAACCCTCAGTTTTCAGTGTTAGAGAAAAACGAGAGTGTAACCTGCAAAACAGAGTGCTCCCTTTATATTGGTTCATCTACATGCAAGAAGAGCGCGAGCGACTGGAGGCTTTATTGGTACAAATGACCTCAGGTTTATGTTTGATACATCAGCACACAAAAGGTAGTTTCATTCTGCCTTTTAGTTAATGCACAGACCTACAAGCCCAACACCACAACATTCTTTATCCTCATTTAGATTCTGTTTTTTTTGCATCTATTCTTCTTCACTTGGGTACACAGAGTGCAAGAAGGAAAGGTTTTAAGTCTTGGGACTGAGCACTTAGGCTAACAGCAATTACCTGATCCAGAGTGCAGCAGAGACCAAGTGAGGAGTCGCGGGGCAATCCATCAAAATGCAGTGCAGCCAGTGGGCATGTAATGAACTGAGCTGTATTTTACAGCAGAGCTTGGAACGCCGTCTTCGTCGTGGTCAATATTGGATCGTAATCTATGCTTACGTGTTCATTTACAAATTGATTCTGCAAAACGTCCTCTCAGATCTGCTGGTGGCTTTTGTGGTTGTGCGAGCATAGTTGCGACCGAATTTAAACAGGAACTATGTACGTGGATAAAATGTTCAAATAAAAACAAGGATTTTTTTTTCTTTTTTTATGTAAAATTATACCTCATCAGTAAATCATAAAATGTCATACTGTGGAACTCCTGGTAAGGGTCCACCACTTCATGTGAAATGTAGAAACCTCTCTTATTTGTTACATAGCTGCCTATTCCAATAGTTAACACACCAAATGTACCTTAACGTGAATTAATACACACAATGGAAATCGTTTTAGTTCTACTGCAGAAGCCAACATCTATAGTCTTCCTTATTTCTGCTGTTGGCGGTACAGGAATGTAAATCACACTCGTTGATTGGCTGCTTTGCTAACACCAGCCCATAGTGTGTCAAGTAGCATTGCGCCAGGATAGTTCAGCTTCCCAAGCTGAATTTTCTTTTGAATATTTTACATGTGCTGTATCAAACAATCCATAATTAGGAAGATTTTCCTAGAATAATTTTAAGTTGCATTCTACAGAATAATCGGTGAATCCACAAATCCTGAACCGCAAATAATCCATTGTACTTTTAGATATTTTAATTATATGTGAATCTAATGAAATAAAATAAAAAACAACCTTTCTTGTTTTGCATTTGAGATTACTCACCTGTTTCCATTTCACTGATCGCATCCCAAGGAGTTATAAGTTAGTCAGTTTTATTCACTGCTTGTGAATAAAACTCAGCCAAGGATAACCTGCTAGTTATCCTTGGCTGAGTTATCCTATATCCTATATTGTTGTTATATGGGAAGACAAGTTGTTCCCAGAAAAGGAGCAGGAGCTGCAAAAGTTTCATCATTGCTACATTTTAGTTTAGATTTTAGATCTTCTAAAATCATCAGGCTAATTGACCTTAAAGCAGCAGTGTGTAGCTTTTATATGAAAAATGTTTCTTACATATTTGTTGAAACTGACACTATATACACTATACAGTATAGTATGAGACAATCTTTGAAAAAAAATTGAAGAACTCTGCCTTTTCACGCTCCCGGTCAGAAACAACCAATCAGAGCCCGGAGGAGGATCTTAACGCCGTAAATCATCCTCACGTATGTGCTGGTCACATTCTCCTTCTTTCTCTTCAGCTGGTCCACCACGACATACCCTGTCATGAATGGTGAAGCCAGTCAGCATGGCTATCGATGGCGTTGGATAATTGATTTTCCTGGAAGAGTAAGTTGTTTTTCCGCCATTAGCATACTGAGCAGCGTGCACACGAGGATGATTGACAACACTGAGACCGTTCTCCTGGCTCTGATTAGTTGTTTTTCACTGGGAGTGGTGCGTTTCTTCAGACGGCCATGGTAGCACTGGGAGGAGACGAAGGAGCTCAACCTTTTCACAGATTATCTGTCTCACAGTCGTGTCATTTTGACAGTTTTAACAAACATGTAAAAAACATTTATTTAAAAAAACAAAAACAATTGCATGCTGCAGCTATAAAGTTCTAGATGAAATTTGAATGTTGACCAGAGTTTGTGTCATTACTGTGACACCTATCAATAGAAATCATTTTTGGTAATTCTGACCAAAAACAGAGAAGTTTGATCTGATTTAACTTCAGACAGTGACAACAACAAAAAAAAGTGTTATGCATATTTTTATTTGTAGTATGTAAATTTCTGGTTTCTACTGCATCTCTGCTTAAATGGACACATGGTCCAGTCCACATGTGTCCAGGATCTTGGACTCCACGCGGAGTATTAATGATAAGTCGGAGGAGGCGGTGGGGCGGGATGCTCGGCAGAGAGGTGGTGACACTTGGCTGCGGTGAGTGGGATTTATACATAAACACACACACACACACAAACACACCCACACACACACACACGCCGTTCAGCCGCGCTCTTCCGGGGCTTTGCTGGACGCCGGGGTGCAGATGGGCAAAGACGTGGTCGGTGCTCAAGCAGCTGCGGACGTCTGCCCTCTTCACCGCCCTACACCTGTTACGCATCATGTTCGCTACAGCACCCACAGGACTGCAGGAGAGCCCTGCAGCGAGTTGGCGACACACTCTGTGGAGAAAAAAAGAAGAAGAAAAAAAAAAACCCCGTTCACATGACCGCTCTTAAAGCAAGTGACCGGCAATGATCTGTCATTATTACAAAAGTTGGTTCGTCTTGAATTAAAAATGCATTGTTGTGCCTGTAAATACATTCTCAGCATGTCTGCAAAGGGACTAATGATCACTGGATTATTATCAGAGCATTAATTAAAAACCCAACACGATCATAATTTATTCATTAAACTATTCGTATGGAAATCTTTTATCTCTGTGTGAATTCACAACTGATTTATTCACATTTCCATGTTATTGTAGTTCCCTTTAATCAGACGTGTTTTGGAGTGTTTTAAATCTAATTATGAAAGAGAAGCTGAAATTAAAGTCATGTTAGATAATAAATAAAAAGGAATTCTCACTTGTATGCAGATAGTTCTCGGTAGTAATAGGTTATATTCATCAGGCTCAAAGCTAGAGGAGAAAACCAATACGGCTCTCACCACGTACACACAAAGGCCGCAGAAAGCAGCCAGAGCTGTTTTCTTTCCCCTTTTTTTCCTAAGAGTAATGAGATTATATTGATCTTTTTCCTCTGTGTTTTGGTGCCATACATTACATTATGAATGCGTTTGTAGGCTGAACTGAGAGATTTGGTATTCCCAAGCTTGGATTTGCAGGTGCTGGAGTCTGCACCTCAAAATCACTTCAGTTAATCTGCTGCAAACCCAAAACATCCACAGCACGTCAGCAAATTCCAGAGCTGTCATCTCGGGAAAGGAGGATCCGCGAAACTGAACTGAAATCTTTTGTGAAAGGCTCACAGGCCTCTTTGTACCCGTCCTGTGTTTGAAATCTTCATTTACTTACCCCCGTACGTTGTGTTCACTAAAGGGAATAAATAGTGGATATAGAAAGACAGGCATAATTATGTATCTTCCTAACAGTAACTTTACATTTTCAAAAACTAACTTGAAGAAACATGAAGCTTAGTGTGTTTTCCATTTGTTTTAGGCGGTTGGTATTTCCGAGTGCAACGCTCAGGGATCTCTCGCCGCCCAGGCCTCCAAATGAAACATGGCTGTCTCACGTGTAAAATCTATTCATAGCTGCCGTGATAAATTATTACCAATCCTTTCTGATGATATTTATCTCAATAAATTAGTCATGCACAGTAATTTCCTGTTTGTTGGGAAATGTGTTCCTTTAGAGTTTGAATGCATTAAATGCAGATCAGTAGATAATCAGCTGGTTTTCTGACTTTCAGCCGGAACACGAGTGAGATTAGGAGTTTATTTCCAGATCTAAATGTTTTAAACTGTGAGCCATAAAGGACATAGCCTAATTCATAAAAGTAGTTAAAATATACAAATGTTGCCTATTAAAAACTGTAAGGTATCTGCTAGCAGCTTTTTAGCATCAAGTCTCTAGTAAACACGAGGCTGAACGAAACTTGTGCTTTTTTCTTTAATTGTTCCCTCTTTGAGGACACAGTAAGTTACTGAACTTTTAAATTAGTTTATTATTATAGTAATCTATTCTGGCAATTAATTGGATTTTTAAAAAAATGCCGCAATCTGTCACTTAGGCCTTTCTGGTACAATATTAGAAATACATTAAAAGATGCAAATAAACAAATAATTAAATTCCTATTAGCTTCCCTTAGTAAATGTCAACCAGGTGAAGCTAAAACTAGACCACTTGAGGAGTTTTGGCCACAACATATTTACAGATAAAAGTATTTTTAACTTAAATGCAAAATGTATATATGTTTTACAGTTTTGGCTAAATGCTGAGCAAATAGACTTTGCTTAGCACTATACAGACTCTCTTCTGTGTCTGTATACTAAAGTTTCAAATTATTTGATTATTAAATTAGTTGAGTATTTCAGTACTCGATTAATCATGATTATTCCAAATAATCGTTTCAGCCCTATTGGCGATACATGTTTTTGAAAAAATTTTTTAGCATCAGCTTTGTTATACGTGCACAATCTTTGCTCAAAGTTTTATTTTGGATTTCCTCTTCATATCTAGTTCAGTGCCAAAGTGGGAAAACCATCAAAAACAAACTGCAAACCGAGCCAGAACCAGCAGCCTTACACCTGTTGGCTGAGACTAGGGTGTTGTTCTGAGACGGCCCTGCAATCTGACTTAAAGAGCAGTACTGTGGGATCCACATGAACAAAAGTCTAAATCAGTTCCCGTGTGACAAAAACCCTGATCTTTATCCCACAAACTCAGCCTTCTGGTAGCTGTTCCCATACAAAATAATACCGGGTTTTAGAGCTGGCATTAAAATCTAATCAGTTTAAATAACATTTATTTCTTACTCCTTTATCTCTTGTAGAAGCAGTGTGAAAAATTGGTTGGTTTAATCTTTTTTTATTTATTTATTTTACTTTTTACATCAATGGACCTAATTGCTCACTGGTGAGGGAGAAATTAATCAGGTCATTTTTTTTTTGTACATGAAACAAGACACATTGTGATATTTAAGCAGATTGAAATAGTTTATGAATTTAGCATATTGTGTATAATCTGCTGCCCTGGCCACACAAACATTTCTTTTATTGTATCACATGAAGGGTTTCTATCCTCTGTCAGTAGTAAATGAATGAATTTTGACTGAATTCACTAATACAGTCTTTTAATAGGAATAATAGTAACACAGGATATTGGTCACTGGGTTTTAATGATCCTTCTTGTCTGGTAAATACATGAATAGCAACCGAGTAAATAAAATTGTCGTCTCATCTTGGGATTGATGAAGGCAGTGCATCTTAATCTGGGTCAGATTCTGGTTTTAAGCTCCAAGTGTCTCACTGTAGAAATGCCAGAAATCTCACTTGATGTTTTTTGACACGTTTTAGTTTACATTCATAGGACGGCCGTCATGATTAATCCCAGGTTTATGTGGCTATGCTACATGGAACCAACGGAGACTGATGATGATGATGACTCTGAGATGCAGCATAAATGAATCAGATTATTAATAGTTAATGACAAACGGTGAATTTACATTTTCCTTTGAATGAATTGCTCCCGACTAACTCTGAATCAGCCTTTAAGCGGCACAAAAGTGACTAGCGCCTCATTAAATTACTAATTACCAAAACGGAAACATTTTGTTTCCCCTCAAGCAAACGGCCCTTAAAAATGCACAAGACTTACAGATAAGCTAAATAACAAACGTTGGCTTTACAGCGGGCATGTCTCCAATTTGCTTTTGTTTTGAATTTACTGTGGTCATACGATCGAGGCAAAATAAAAATATGAATATGAAATATGCACATTGCTCTGACTCGCCCCTTTTCTTAAGTGAAAGCGCTGTTTGTGCAGTGCTTTTCTACTTCTGAGTCTTAAGTGTTGCCGTGAACATTCAGCAAGTTCGGGGTCAGTTGGATGAAAGTTAGTCGACTGTGTTCTCAAAGTTTTCTTTCAAAGCTCATTATCTTGGTGCTCTTTGATTTCCCCCCCCCCACAAAGGTATAAACCAAAGGTTGCAGTAATTCTGGAGCAGCTCTGCTCCTTGGTCAGAGGGTAGTTAATTCATCTTAAAGGTTCAACTCCCGAAAACTCAGAATTGAGCTGTTTCACTGCTGATCTGATGCACTTTGTGAAAAGCGCTTTATCTTCGTAAAAGTTTTACAACACAACAGTTTCGAAACCATTGTCATTTTCAAAGTCATTTTAATAGGTTATTGGTAAAAAAAAGAGCTGTAGAAATCAGCAGTGTTGCACAAAGAGTCGTCACAACGTTTATTATTATTTTATATGTAATAATCAACAGATTTCATATTCTAGTGTCGGGAGCAATCGTTTCGTCTTGTAGTTTCAAATAAAAGCAGTTAAATTGGGATTTGCATTTTGGTTTTAAACTTTTATTTTAACTGGAGGATATCATACTGTAACAATTTCATGGCAGCATAAGACTTCTGTGAAATATTAAGTTTTAATCATACTATTATTTCTTTTTAGTTTTTACTAAAAGACGAATGACCATACACCCCCAAAATTTCCATAAATCTTTTATTTTTAAGTAAATTAATTCAGGAAACAATAATAAAATTTTTTTAACAGATTCATTTTTACTGTTTTTGTCACCTTCATTACTTATTTCCATATTCTTTAGCAGATTAATGAAGCCTAGGGTCAGAAATGAGTCTCATGCATGAATCTGACGTTTGTCTTGACACTTAATGAAAGGACAAACTGTCAGTAGGTCGTGGTATTTCCAACTCTCTGCCCTCATACATCCTAGCGAAAGTTGCCTTTCATTAGGGTGCAGCAGATCAGCGTAAACATTAGCTGAGAAGGTAAACTAAAAGGCGAGGCCAAAGACGGGCCAGGTCGCAGGAAGAAAAGAGGGTCACAACTTTGTTCAAAGGTTTCTTTCCTGTAGACATATGATGAGAAAACATCATTTCTGTTCAATGTGGCAGTAGAAAGAAATTGCAAAGGCAAGGAGGACCAAAATCGATGAAATGTCTACCTTTACGAAGCTCAGGTCTTCCCTTCTGTCGTCATTCCCGCAGCTTTATTCACCGAGAAAGAACTTAGTTTCCATGGTTCATAAGTTAGAGCCTCGGGCCAACACAGATGACCGTGTGTGAACTTCTTCGCTGTAATTTTCTGAACGTCAATAACTGTGTTTCCATTTATCTACACAGACTGCACAACATGCACATGGCTGCAGAGATTGTTGGGTTTTTTTTTCTTTTCACAGAAAGCTGGAAAGAAGATAGACTCAAGCTAAAGTAGAGGATTTTTGTATGCTTACCAAATAAATAGCATTGATTTTATGACAGAAAATAGGGGAAATGGGGCGTGTGTCGCATTTAGGTGGTAGAGGTGTTCCAAATCCATGTAAGCTTTTTTTTTCTTCTTTGCAAAGAGCATTTTATGCTTTGAAATTATGAGATAATTGAAAATAATTCTGGTCACTGAAAGCAGAAAAATGTGGTACACAGTTTGGACTGTCAACTGGTCTAAACGGGCCTGACTTGAACTTATGGGAATAGAAAACTTTTTAATATATATATTATTTTGTATTAAATAAAAACAAGACATGAATGACTTAAAATAGTGTTTGGGGCATCACTCTTTTTAAAGTAACTCTGTTTTAAAACAAACATTGGCAATAATCAGCCTCCTGTTTATAAAATTGGGTACAAATTAACTGGCTAAGTTAATGAACAAAAAAACTCTAATTAACTAATAATTATAAATCACTTTAAAATTGTATTTCTAAAGTGATTTCATCCAGAGCGGGTAGGTTAGTTTGGGTTGTTTTAACTTCTTATTCAACTAGAAAATGTATTTTTATAAATAAAATAAGCTTAATTCTGGTTGAAAAGCGATCAAATCACTTTATTTTCCACATAAAGTGGAACATTGATATAGGAACTTTTCTTAATAAAGACATTAATATTGATGTCAGAATTTTTCCCATCACTTTGTGCAGTATTTGTTTATGGTCAATAAGTTCTTAACAAACACATTACAAATGTCAGGTCGCTTCCAGCATATAGACTCCCTACAACAAAGGAGCATTTAGCTATATGTTTTTTTATATTTAAGTAGATGCATCCTGTTTGTTTTGAAGATCAAAGCCTTTCAGAGGACTGAGAGATAAACTTTATTCAATTTTTCTGTTTCTGTTCTTCTGTCCAGTTACCGTGGCTAAACGTTGGCTAGACCATTAAAACCCAACGCGTTTGCCATTGTCATGGTGCTTTGGTAAAATCGATCCAACGACTGGGTCAGAAGCACTGGAGGAGAATTAGGTCATAACACAGTTGCTGTTGTGTTTCCAAAACCTGAGCCATCAGCTGAGAGAATAAGGACGATATCAATATGAGATCCATTTTCTGTCTCAGTTCGTTCACCGGCGGCAACAAAAGAGACAAATCTCTCCTTTGATGATTCATTTTCAACAGAAAATGATTCATTTTCTGTCGTTTTCTTGACAGGAGGCGTTCCTCAGCGCCTCCTGTCAAGAAAAATAACTCATTCAGTTTTTCAATATCGTTTGAGGATCCGACTTGTAACTTCTATGTTGTTACAACAAATGGCTAGTTGAATTTAAATGAACAGTAGCACAGTTTTGACTTTAAACTCAGAATTCTGACTTTAATCTCAGAATTCTGACTTTAATCTCAGAATTCTGACTTTAAGCTCAGAATTCTGACTTTAATCTCAGAATTCTGACTTTAAGCTCAGAATTCTGACTTTAATCTCAGAATTCTGACTTTAATCTCAGAATTCTGACTTTCTGACTTTAAACTCAGAATTCTGACTTTAAACTCAGAATTCTGACTTTAATCTCAGAATTCTGACTTTCTGACTTTAAACTCAGAATTTTGACTTTAAGCTCAGAATTCTGACTTTAAGCTCAGAATTCTGACTTTAAGCTCAGAATTCTGACTTTAATCTCAGAATTCTGACTTTAAGCTCAGAATTCTGACTTTCTGACTTTAAGCTCAGAATTCTAACTTTAATCTCAGAATTCTGACTTTCTGACTTTAAGCTCAGAATTCTGACTTTAAACTCAGAATTCTGACTTTCTGACTTTGAGCTCAGAATTCTGACTATAAACTCAGAATTCTGACTTTCTGACTTTAAACTCAGAATTCTGACTTTAATCTCAGAATTCTGACTTTCTGACTTTAAACTCAGAATTCTGACTTTAAACTCAGAATTCTGACTTTAAACTCAGAATTCTGACTTTAATCTCAGAATTCTGACTTTCTGACTTTAAACTCAGAATTCTGACTTTAAACTCAGAATTCTGACTTTAATCTCAGAATTCTGACTTTCTGAATTTAAACTCAGAATTCTGACTATAAACTCAGAATTCTGACTTTAAGCTCAGAATTCTGACTTTAAACTCAGAATTCTGACTTTAATCTCAGAATTCTGACTTTCTGACTTTAAACTCAGAATTTTGACTTTAAACTCAGAATTCTGACTTTAACCCTTTAACAACCACACCAAGAAAAAAACCTGTGAAAATTTTTTTCTTTGCATTTCTTTTACCCTAGGGTGACTCATATACACAATCAAAATTTTTTTTTCCAACAGACCCTGTGGTTTTTAAAATATTGATCTCTACCAAACAGTTGAGATGTCACTTGATGGTTTAAGTATATGACGTAATAAAAATACCAAGTACAGTAGATAAATTAAAATAAAATGCTAATTTATAAAGAAATAACCAACAAAAAATGTCTGGGGCATTGGATACAGTTTATTTCTGTCAAAATGCCACAAAACACTGGTTTTAATTTCAACCAAGGAAAATATTGCGTCGAACAAGGGAATATTGCATTTTTAATCTTCCCATCTTGACTGTATCTGTATTAAAGTGCAACAGCACAAAATTCTCACATTCAATCCACTTCTGATTATAGGTAATAGTGCAAAACATTCATTTTTACATTGAAAAAGGAAAAGAAAATACTGCAGAACAATAGAAACATTTGTTGCTTTTATATCTCAGCACACCTTTTCTGTTTTGGTGCAACAGCATGTATTTTGGGACACAAGTGTCACGTATCTGGCTGATTGATTGAACTAGTGTTACTTGTTTTCATTTAAACTTTGAAAAAACATGGCAAACACAGAAAAAACATTACCAAACATATTAAAACATCACATTTCCAACCTTATCTATGTGTTTGCAAAACAGCATTCTTTTTGTGCATTAGATGCACTTTACCTCTGGTGATATAACTTAAAGCATGCCTGGTTTGCATTCAAACACAGGAAGACATTACATTTCTCACATTTCCACCTGGACACTCCTTTTGGACACAGACTACATCTCCCTCATAAATGAATGTATCGCCGTAACAGCTGGAATCTCCTCCTTGGCATGATGTCAGTGATCAGGTCGAAGCGTGATTCACGGTGCCAGTAGTCCTCCAGTGATGGGAAATTGAAAACACCCATAAAAAGAAGGATCACTAGGAAATGCTCTATCTTTTCAGGACTAGTCTTGATTGGATCCCCCAACTCTTGAGTAGAGTACAAATTGGTGTGATGTGCGATATATTCAATCATCTCATCAGTGAAGAGCATTTTGAAATACTGGAAGGGTGAGGGCACAGCTTCAAGGGGTTCAAATCTTGAATTAAGAACCTGGAACTCATCAATGTCTTCCTGCTTCCAGATTCTTCTTGTGCTTTTGTTGGGGCCTGGGGTGTAACTTGGGTTGGCGTTGTCATTTGGCTGCTCCAAGGGAACAGTTTTTAGTGTGTGTTTCCCTTTCCTGCTCCTTTTACGAGGTGGCTGTGTAGAAGATCTGCTTTTTCAGGGAGCCTCCTCTTCATCCAGGGATTCAGAAGAGCTGTCTCCAGTATCATCTGCTTGTGTGGGCTGATAATCAGGATCGTCTACTTGGTCATCATCACTTAGATCACAATCAGATTCTTAAGGATTTTCTGGTACAAGGGCGAGAAGAGTGCGTGGCTTTGCACCATAGAAGGATTTAGTGTCCCTCTAGTGGTGGTTGAAAAGTTAAAATTAGTTAGTAGTTGTGAAAATTATGATTTCCCCACATTTATTCTAAAATTTTACCATATTTGCTAATATCAACTCAGAAAGTCACAAAAATTATTTTGTAAGATAATGATGTTATAATTATTCTTACTGTATAACACTGTAATAACACATTGTTTCATATTTACACCAATAGATGAAAATTACTTTTGATTTTATAGCAAAAAAATTAAATGTTAACTACATTAGCTTAATTTGCAACATTTACCATAAAGTGACAAATCAACCGTTTGGTCAAGCATATTTTAAAAAAATTATTAGACCTTTAATTTAGCTTTTTAGGTGGTATCAAGTAACATAATTCTGTTTAGTAAGGTCTATAACACTATTATATGCCAGAAACCTATTTCTACCTTTCAAAGTTTTACCACAACCAGTCGATATTTGTGACAGATTTTTGTGTTTCTGACTTCCTGGTTGGAGAGGGGAAGAAGAAGAATACTATTTAAAGAAACAGTGCCCTCCAGTGGATTTCTTTAGCATATCGTACCTCAACCAAGCGGCAGAGATGGCTCAATCAGGTTAAGCTAAGTTAGGCACTCCTCATATTGAGATATAGAGACTCAAAATGTGCTAAATCATATGGTCGAGTGGGCAGTTCTGACTTTCTGACTTTAAACTCAGAATTCTGACTTTAAGCTCAGAATTCTGACTTTAAGCTCAGAATTCTGACTTTAAGCTCAGAATTCTGACTTTAATCTCAGAATTCTGACTTTAAGCTCAGAATTCTGACTTTCTGACTTTAAGCTCAGAATTCTGACTTTAATCTCAGAATTCTGACTTTAAGATCAGAATTCTGACTTTCTGACTTTAAGCTCAGAATTCTAACTTTAATCTCAGAATTCTGACTTTCTGACTTTAAGCTCAGAATTCTGACTTTAAACTCAGAATTCTGACTTTCTGACTTTGAGCTCAGAATTCTGACTATAAACTCAGAATTCTGACTTTCTGACTTTAAACTCAGAATTCTGACTTTAAACTCAGAATTCTGACTTTAAACTCAGAATTCTGACTTTAAACTCAGAATTCTGACTTTAATCTCAGAATTCTGACTTTCTGACTTTAAACTCAGAATTCTGACTATAAACTCAGAATTCTGACTTTAAGCTCAGAATTCTGACTTTCTGAATTTAAACTCAGAATTCTGACTATAAACTCAGAATTCTGACTTTAAGCTCAGAATTCTGACTTTAAACTCAGAATTCTGACTTTAATCTCAGAATTCTGACTTTCTGACTTTAAACTCAGAATTTTGACTTTAAACTCAGAATTCTGACTTTAATCTCAGAATTCTGACTTTCTGACTTTAAACTCAGAATTCTGACTTTAAGCTCAGAATTCTGACTTTAAGCTCAGAATTCTGACTTTAAGCTCAGAATTCTGACTTTAATCTCAGAATTCTGACTTTAAGCTCAGAATTCTGACTTTCTGACTTTAAGCTCAGAATTCTGACTTTAAACTCAGAATTCTGACTTTCTGACTTTAAGCTCAGAATTCTGAGTTTAAACTCAGAATTCTGACTTTCTGACTTTGAGCTCAGAATTCTGATTATAAACTCAGAATTCTGACTTTAATCTCAGAATTCTGACTTTCTGACTTTTAGCTCAGAATTCTGACTTTAAACTCAGAATTCTGACTTTAAACTCAGAATTCTGACTTTCTGACTTTACACTCAGAATTCTGACTTTAGACTCAGAATTCTGACTTTCTAACTTTAATCTCACAATTCTGACTTTGAACTCAGAATTCTGACTTTAAACTCAGAATTCTGACTTTCTGACTTTAAGCTCAGAATTCTGACTTTAATCTCAGAATTCTGACTTTAATCTCAGAATTCTGACTTTAAACTCAGAATTCTGACTTTAAACTCAGAATTCTGACTTTCTGACTCTAATCTCAGAATTCTGACTTTATGACTTTTAGCTCAGAATTCTGACTTTAAACTTAGAATTCTGACTTTAAACTCAGAATTCTGACTTTCTGACTTTACACTCAGAATTCTGACTTTAGACTCAGAATTCTGACTTTCTAACTTTAATCTCACAATTCTGACTTTAAACTCAGAATTCTGACATTAAACTCAGAATTCTGACTTTAAACTCAGAATTCTGACTTTAAACTCAGAATTCTGACTTTCTGACTTTAATCTCAGAATTCTGACTTTAAACTCAGAATTCTGACTTTAAACTCAGAATTCTGACTTTCTGACTTTACACTTAGAATTCTGACTTTAGACTCAGAATTCTGACTTTCTAACTTTAATCTCACAATTCTGACTTTAAACTCAGAATTCTGACTTTAAACTCAGAATTCTGACTTTAAACTCAGAATTCTGACTTTCTGACTCTAATCTCAGAATTCTGACTTTATGACTTTTAGCTCAGAATTCTGACTTTAAACTCAGAATTCTGACTTTAAACTCAGAATTCTGACTTTCTGACTTTACACTCAGAATTCTGACTTTAGACTCAGAATTCTGACTTTCTAACTTTAATCTCACAATTCTGACTTTAAACTCAGAATTCTGACTTTAAACTCAGAATTCTGACTTTCTGACTTTAAGCTCAGAATTCTGTCTTTAAACTCAGAATTCTGACTTTCTGACTTTACACTCAGAATTCTGACTTTAAACTCAGAATTCTGACTTTCTGACTTTAATCTCAGAATTCTGACTTTAAGCTCAGAATTCTGACTTTAAACTCAGAATTCTGACTTTCTGACTTTACACTCAGAATTCTGACTTTAAACTCAGAATTCTGACTTTCTGACTTTAATCTCAGAATTCTAACTTTAAACTCAGAATTCTGACTTTAAACTCAGAATTCTGACTTTCTGACTTTACACTTAGAATTCTGACTTTAGACTCAGAATTCTGACTTTCTAACTTTAATCTCACAATTCTGACTTTAAACTCAGAATTCTGACTTTAAACTCAGAATTCTGACTTTAAACTCAGAATTCTGACTTTCTGACTCTAATCTCAGAATTCTGACTTTATGACTTTTAGCTCAGAATTCTGACTTTAAACTCAGAATTCTGACGTTAAACTCAGAATTCTGACTTTCTGACTTTACACTCAGAATTCTGACTTTAGACTCAGAATTCTGACTTTCTAACTTTAATCTCACAATTCTGACTTTAAACTCAGAATTCTGACTTTAAACTCAGAATTCTGACTTTCTGACTTTAAGCTCAGAATTCTGACTTTAAACTCAGAATTCTGACTTTCTGACTTTACACTCAGAATTCTGACTTTAAACTCAGAATTCTGACTTTCTGACTTTAATCTCAGAATTCTGACTTTAAACTCAGAATTCTGACTTTAAACTCAGAATTCTGACTTTCTGACTTTACACTTAGAATTCTGACTTTAGACTCAGAATTCTGACTTTCTAACTTTAATCTCACAATTCTGACTTTAAACTCAGAATTCTGACTTTAAACTCAGAATTCTGACTTTCTGACTTTAAGCTCAGAATTCTAACTTTAATCTCAGAATTCTGACTTTCTGACTTTAAGCTCAGAATTCTGACTTTAAACTCAGAATTCTGACTTTCTGACTTTAAGCTCAGAATTCTGACTTTAAACTCAGAATTCTGACTTTCTGACTTTAATCTCAGAATTCTGACTTTAAACTCAGAATTCTGACGTTAAACTCAGAATTCTGACTTTCTGACTTTAAGCTCAGAATTCTGACTTTAAACTCAGAATTCTGACTTTCTGACTTTACACTCAGAATTCTGACTTTAAATTCAGAATTCTGACTTTCTGACTTTAAGCTCAGAATTCTAACTTTAATCTCAGAATTCTGACTTTCTGACTTTACACTCAGAATTCTGACTTTAAACTCAGAATTCTGACTTTCTGACTTTAATCTCAGAATTCTGACTTTAAACTCAGAATTCTGACTTTAAACTCAGAATTCTGACTTTCTGACTTTACACTTAGAATTCTGACTTTAGACTCAGAATTCTGACTTTCTAACTTTAATCTCACAATTCTGACTTTAAACTCAGAATTCTGACTTTAAACTCAGAATTCTGACTTTCTGACTTTAAGCTCAGAATTCTAACTTTAATCTCAGAATTCTGACTTTCTGACTTTACACTCAGAATTCTGACTTTACACTCAGAATTCTGACTTTAAATTCAGAATTCTGACTTTCTGACTTTAAGCTCAGAATTCTGACTTTAAACTCAGAATTCTGACTTTAATCTCAGAATTCTGACTTTCTGACTTTAAACTCAGAATTTTGACTTTAAACTCAGAATTCTGACTTTAATCTCAGAATTCTGACTTTCTGACTTTAAACTCAGAATTCTGACTTTAAGCTCAGAATTCTGACTTTAAGCTCAGAATTCTGACTTTAAGCTCAGAATTCTGACTTTAATCTCAGAATTCTGACTTTAAGCTCAGAATTCTGACTTTCTGACTTTAAGCTCAGAATTCTGACTTTAAACTCAGAATTCTGACTTTCTGACTTTAAGCTCAGAATTCTAACTTTAATCTCAGAATTCTGACTTTCTGACTTTACACTCAGAATTCTGACTTTACACTCAGAATTCTGACTTTAAATTCAGAATTCTGACTTTCTGACTTTAAGCTCAGAATTCTGACTTTAAACTCAGAATTCTGACTTTAATCTCAGAATTCTGACTTTCTGACTTTAAACTCAGAATTTTGACTTTAAACTCAGAATTCTGACTTTAATCTCAGAATTCTGACTTTCTGACTTTAAACTCAGAATTCTGACTTTAAGCTCAGAATTCTGACTTTAAGCTCAGAATTCTGACTTTAAGCTCAGAATTCTGACTTTAATCTCAGAATTCTGACTTTAAGCTCAGAATTCTGACTTTCTGACTTTAAGCTCAGAATTCTGACTTTAAACTCAGAATTCTGACTTTCTGACTTTAAGCTCAGAATTCTGAGTTTAAACTCAGAATTCTGACTTTCTGACTTTACACTTAGAATTCTGACTTTAGACTCAGAATTCTGACTTTCTAACTTTAATCTCACAATTCTGACTTTAAACTCAGAATTCTGACTTTAAACTCAGAATTCTGACTTTAAACTCAGAATTCTGACTTTCTGACTCTAATCTCAGAATTCTGACTTTATGACTTTTAGCTCAGAATTCTGACTTTAAACTCAGAATTCTGACTTTAAACTCAGAATTCTGACTTTCTGACTTTACACTCAGAATTCTGACTTTAGACTCAGAATTCTGACTTTCTAACTTTAATCTCACAATTCTGACTTTAAACTCAGAATTCTGACTTTAAACTCAGAATTCTGACTTTCTGACTTTAAGCTCAGAATTCTGACTTTAAACTCAGAATTCTGACTTTCTGACTTTACACTCAGAATTCTGACTTTAAACTCAGAATTCTGACTTTAAACTCAGAATTCTGACTTTCTGACTTTACACTCAGAATTCTGACTTTAAACTCAGAATTCTGACTTTCTGACTTTAATCTCAGAATTCTGACTTTAAACTCAGAATTCTGACTTTAAACTCAGAATTCTGACTTTCTGACTTTACACTCAGAATTCTGACTTTAGACTCAGAATTCTGACTTTCTAACTTTAATCTCACAATTCTGACTTTAAACTCAGAATTCTGACTTTAAACTCAGAATTCTGACTTTCTGACTTTAAGCTCAGAATTCTAACTTTAATCTCAGAATTCTGACTTTCTGACTTTACACTCAGAATTCTGACTTTACACTCAGAATTCTGACTTTAAATTCAGAATTCTGACTTTCTGACTTTAAGCTCAGAATTCTGACTTTAAACTCAGAATTCTGACTTTAATCTCAGAATTCTGACTTTCTGACTTTAAACTCAGAATTCTGACTTTAAACTCAGAATTCTGACTTTAATCTCAGAATTCTGACTTTCTGACTTTAAACTCAGAATTCTGACTTTAAGCTCAGAATTCTGACTTTAAGCTCAGAATTCTGACTTTAAGCTCAGAATTCTGACTTTAAGCTCAGAATTCTGACTTTAATCTCAGAATTCTGACTTTCTGACTTTAAGCTCAGAATTCTGACTTTAAACTCAGAATTCTGACTTTCTGACTTTAAGCTCAGAATTCTGAGTTTAAACTCAGAATTCTGACTTTCTGACTTTGAGCTCAGAATTCTGATTATAAACTCAGAATTCTGACTTTAATCTCAGAATTCTGACTTTCTGACTTTTAGCTCAGAATTCTGACTTTAAACTCAGAATTCTGACTTTAAACTCAGAATTCTGACTTTCTGACTTTACACTCAGAATTCTGACTTTAGACTCAGAATTCTGACTTTCTAACTTTAATCTCACAATTCTGACTTTGAACTCAGAATTCTGACTTTAAACTCAGAATTCTGACTTTCTGACTTTAAGCTCAGAATTCTGACTTTAATCTCAGAATTCTGACTTTAATCTCAGAATTCTGACTTTAAACTCAGAATTCTGACTTTAAACTCAGAATTCTGACTTTCTGACTCTAATCTCAGAATTCTGACTTTATGACTTTTAGCTCAGAATTCTGACTTTAAACTCAGAATTCTGACTTTAAACTCAGAATTCTGACTTTCTGACTTTACACTCA
Source organism: Xiphophorus hellerii (assembly GCF_003331165.1). NCBI lineage: Eukaryota > Metazoa > Chordata > Actinopteri > Cyprinodontiformes > Poeciliidae > Xiphophorus > Xiphophorus hellerii. Next base: position 26,409,544 of record NC_045675.1, read on the forward strand.
GAATTCTGACTTTAGACTCAGAATTCTGACTTTCTAACTTTAATCTCACAATTCTGACTTTAAACTCAGAATTCTGACTTTAAACTCAGAATTCTGACTTTAAACTCAGAATTCTGACTTTAAACTCAGAATTCTGACTTTCTGACTTTAATCTCAGAATTCTGACTTTAAACTCAGAATTCTGACTTTAAACTCAGAATTCTGACTTTCTGACTTTACACTTAGAATTCTGACTTTAGACTCAGAATTCTGACTTTCTAACTTTAATCTCACAATTCTGACTTTAAACTCAGAATTCTGACTTTAAACTCAGAATTCTGACTTTAAACTCAGAATTCTGACTTTCTGACTCTAATCTCAGAATTCTGACTTTCTGACTTTTAGCTCAGAATTCTGACTTTAAACTCAGAATTCTGACTTTAAACTCAGAATTCTGACTTTCTGACTTTACACTCAGAATTCTGACTTTAGACTCAGAATTCTGACTTTCTAACTTTAATCTCACAATTCTGACTTTAAACTCAGAATTCTGACTTTAAACTCAGAATTCTGACTTTCTGACTTTAAGCTCAGAATTCTGACTTTAAACTCAGAATTCTGACTTTCTGACTTTACACTCAGAATTCTGACTTTAAACTCAGAATTCTGACTTTCTGACTTTAATCTCAGAATTCTGACTTTAAGCTCAGAATTCTGACTTTAAACTCAGAATTCTGACTTTCTGACTTTAAGCTCAGAATTCTGACTTTAAACTCAGAATTCTGACTTTCTGACTTTAATCTCAGAATTCTAACTTTAAACTCAGAATTCTGACTTTAAACTCAGAATTCTGACTTTCTGACTTTACACTTAGAATTCTGACTTTAGACTCAGAATTCTGACTTTCTAACTTTAATCTCAGAATTCTGACTTTAATCTCAGAATTCTGACTTTAAACTCAGAATTCTGACTTTAAACTCAGAATTCTGACTTTCTGACTCTAATCTCAGAATTCTGACTTTCTGACTTTTAGCTCAGAATTCTGACTTTAAACTCAGAATTCTGACTTTAAACTCAGAATTCTGACTTTCTGACTTTACACTCAGAATTCTGACTTTAGACTCAGAATTCTGACTTTCTAACTTTAATCTCACAATTCTGACTTTAAACTCAGAATTCTGACTTTAAACTCAGAATTCTGACTTTCTGACTTTAAGCTCAGAATTCTGACTTTAAACTCAGAATTCTGACTTTCTGACTTTACACTCAGAATTCTGACTTTAAACTCAGAATTCTGACTTTCTGACTTTAATCTCAGAATTCTGACTTTAAACTCAGAATTCTGACTTTAAACTCAGAATTCTGACTTTCTGACTTTACACTCAGAATTCTGACTTTAGACTCAGAATTCTGACTTTCTAACTTTAATCTCACAATTCTGACTTTAAACTCAGAATTCTGACTTTAAACTCAGAATTCTGACTTTCTGACTTTAAGCTCAGAATTCTAACTTTAATCTCAGAATTCTGACTTTCTGACTTTAAGCTCAGAATTCTGACTTTAAACTCAGAATTCTGACTTTCTGACTTTAAGCTCAGAATTCTGACTTTAAACTCAGAATTCTGACTTTCTGACTTTAATCTCAGAATTCTGACTTTAAACTCAGAATTCTGACGTTAAACTCAGAATTCTGACTTTCTGACTTTAAGCTCAGAATTCTGACTTTAAACTCAGAATTCTGACTTTCTGACTTTACACTCAGAATTCTGACTTTAAATTCAGAATTCTGACTTTCTGACTTTAAGCTCAGAATTCTAACTTTAATCTCAGAATTCTAACTTTAAGCTCAGAATTCTGACTTTAATCTCAGAATTCTGACTTTAAACTCAGAATTCTGACTTTAAGCTCAGAATTCTGACTTTAAACTCAGAATTCTGACTTTAAGCTCAGAATTCTGACTTTAATCTCAGAATTCTGACTTTCTGACTTTAAACTCAGAATTCTGACTTTAAACTCAGAATTCTGACTTTCTGACTTTAATCTCAGAATTCTGACTTTAAACTCAGAATTCTGACTTTAATCTCAGAATTCTAACTTTCTGACTTTAATCTCAGAATTCTGACTTTCTGACTTTTAGCTCAGAATTCTGACTTTAAACAGAATTCTGACTTTAAACTCAGAATTCTGACTTTCTGACTTTACACTCAGAATTCTGACTTTAGACTCAGAATTCTGACTTTCTGACTTTAAACTCAGAATTCTGACTTTAAACTCAGAATTCTGACTTTAATCTCAGAATTCTGACTTTAATCTCAGAATTCTGACTTTAAACTCAGAATTCTGACTTTAAACTCAGAATTCTGACTTTCTGACTCTAATCTCAGAATTCTGACTTTCTGACTTTTAGCTCAGAATTCTGACTTTAAACTCAGAATTCTGACTTTAAACTCAGAATTCTGACTTTCTGACTTTACACTCAGAATTCTGACTTTAGACTCAGAATTCTGACTTTCTAACTTTAATCTCACAATTCTGACTTTGAACTCAGAATTCTGACTTTAAACTCAGAATTCTGACTTTCTGACTTTAAGCTCAGAATTCTGACTTTAATCTCAGAATTCTGACTTTAAGCTCAGAATTCTGACTTTAAACTCAGAATTCTGACTTTCTGACTTTAAGCTCAGAATTCTGACTTTAAACTCAGAATTCTGACTTTAAACTCAGAATTCTGACTTTCTGACTTTAAGCTCAGAATTCTAACTTTAATCTCAGAATTCTGACTTTCTGACTTTAAGCTCAGAATTCTGACTTTAAACTCAGAATTCTGACTTTCTGACTTTACACTCAGAATTCTGACTTTAAACTCAGAATTCTGACTTTCTGACTTTAATCTCAGAATTCTGACTTTAAACTCGAATTCTGACTTTAAACTCAGAATTCTGACTTTCTGACTTTAAGCTCAGAATTCTGACTTTAAACTCAGAATTCTGACTTTCTGACTTTACACTCAGAATTCTGACTTTAAATTCAGAATTCTGACTTTCTGACTTTAAGCTCAGAATTCTAACTTTAATCTCAGAAGTCTAACTTTAAGCTCAGAATTCTGACTTTAATCTCGTGTAATCTGATAGACTGAACCTGAAGCAATAGACTTAAATTTTATCAGCTAAACAGGAGATTAATTATTGCTTATGTTCAAGTAAAATTGACCTGCGAGTTTGTCTCATTAATCTTATTAATAATTAAAATTAGAGTTTTTCAAGTGAAAATTACACAAAAAAATTCTAAGAATAAAAACTTTCTGAATGTTTTCAGGGAGATTATGAGACAGACAGTCTGGTTAAATATGCCGCTGACATCATCAGGTTTAATAGACTGATCAACATAGAGGCCTGTTGCAATAAATCAATAAATCAATAAATCACATGATTAATTAAACAGGCCTACCAACATCCCCTTTATACTTAAATGAATTAATTTCCACTGTATTTCATGGTGTGTGTGTTTCATGGTGTGTGTGTTTCATGGTGTGTGTGTTTCATGGTGTGTGTGTTTCATGGTGTGTGTATTTCATGGTGTGTGTGTTTCATGGTGTGTGTATTTCATGGTGTGTGTGTTTCATGGTGTGTGTGTTTCATGGTGTGTGTATTTCATGGTGTGTGTGTTTCATGGTGTGTGTGTTTCATGGTGTGTGTATTTCATGGTGTGTGTGTTTCATGGTGTGTGTGTTTCATGGTGTGTGTGTGTTTCATGGTGTGTGTGTGTTTCATGGTGTGTGTGTTTCATGGTGTGTATCTCCAGAGTGAGTGACCTGCTGTCATGTTTGATTCATTTCTAAATGATGTTTGCTGCTGTTTGGTTTTTAGTCAGATTCTGTCTGCTCCAGTTTATGAACATTAATGAACATCACCAGCATGAAGACATGACCTCACTGCTTCTTCCTGTCTGAAAAGTCAGACATGACGCCAACATGGAGTCAGTTTGCTGATCTGATCCAGTCTGATGCTGAAGCTCCAACGTTTCTGATCTCCAGCAGGAAACAAACCAGCATGAAGGGAAGCTGCAGTCAGGCTTCTGGTCCCTACTGGGACCAGACAGGCTGAGCTTTAATGAGGCATCATGGGTAAATAAATGAGGCATCATGGGTAAAATGATAGATTAAACTAGTTTAAACTTTCATAACATTACATAAATATCAATCCCATTTTCAAATATCTTTAAGCTGAGATATTGAGATAATAAGAGTTAATCTCTCCAGGTTATAAATCTGCTGCTGAGCCTCTTCTGAGTTCAGGTGTTAAAGTGACAAAGTGAAAAATCTCCATTGTTCCTGTTAAACTTCAGCTCTTCAGTTATTCTTCCTCTTTCTGACTGAAAGGGTCAAAGGTCAACATTCATTCAAATTCAGTCACATCAACAGGAACCAGGAAACCACCATCATGAAGTTCCCAGAACTTCCTCTTTGTGTCTCAAACCAACATCAGTTTTATGTTGATCAGTTAAAGTTCTGGGACTTTGTCCCGGTTCCTACTGTCATCAGAGGAGCTGAGGATTCTGGAATAAACCCAAACTCTGTGAAACAGATGTGACCAGATGTTTCACAACTTCTGAAAACAAAAAGACTTTTTCTCTCCTTTAAATGTCACAACAGAAACGTTTACAGAATCTATTTATCATATCTCTTCCCCAGATGGATCAGATGGATAAGGTCGCTGACCCACCTGCCAGAGAGACTCCATACTGTAGCTGTGCAAACAGCGACCCCTGCTGGACAAACGCAAACATAACGATCCAAGGAAGAGGATTATGATTATGGTCAGAAATTTTACTTATTAAAAAACGTTTCAAAGATCAGAAACACATTAAATTCTGACCACGGAAACATCAGCAGATAAAAGATTCAGATTAAATGCAACATGTCCAAAAATTATGATTTGCTGTCAATTTCTGTAACCCTTGTTTTGTTTTTATTTTATTTGATTCAATTTCCAAATTTAATTTAAAATTTACCAGATTTTGTCTTTAATATTAAACCATCAGCTTCAGAGGAAAAGACAAAGTTTCTCTGTTTCTGAGAACATGAAGAGTTTCCCAACAATAAAAACAATTTTAATATCTGAACTGTAAATGTGTCAGATTGACCCCAACTGGAGGTCAAAGTGTAAATCATGGCGGCCTGAGGGTTTCATGAGGAACAGCGCCCCCTGCTGGACAAACACAAACCTTCAGCTCCAGAGGAAAGTTTGGTTTTTAGAAAGTATCTCAACAAAGGTGACTCATATAAAGTTTTATTATATAAAACAATGAAAACTTTATTTTCCACTGCAGTGACTGATTTATTAGATATTTTACCGTCTAATGAATAAACTGACTGTAAACCTGAACAACCAGCAGGGAGGAATTAAACTGATCATGTTAA
>NC_045675.1:26415041-26475200 GCF_003331165.1 Xiphophorus hellerii
ATCAAACCATTTAACTTCTCTATTTCATGTCAGAAGGTCTAAGCTGCACTTTGTGTGATATTTTCCTCCATCTTGTTTCAGAGTGAAACCTGATGAAGAGCCTCTGAGGAAGAGGGAGGGTTTTACTCTGTGCTAAAACCGCAGATTGTGTTTGTGTTTTCAGACAGGATCTGATGAAAACAGTCTGATCTCTGAGAGCCGCCATGAAGGAAACATCTGTCCTGTTCCTGCTCAGTGAGTACAGACTCTGTTCATCTGCTGCTGGTTCAATGAGTTAAACACTGAGAGGACGAGCTGAGGGAGGTGAGACAGCTGCAGCTTTATTCACAGAAAGAAACATCCAGTTCAGTCGCATTGAAATCAGTTCAGCAGAAAAAGGTTTTTAAATGAAGATGTTTCCTCTCAGAAACACTTTTCATTTTTCCTGTTTGTGTGAATCTGAAGCTTAAATGTGTCAAAGTTGTGATGAATTTGCTCTTCATGTCAGACATGCAGCATGTTGTAGTTTCCATCATAACAGCCGTCTAACCCTTTAAAGTACGGCGTCCCTCAAGGCTCAATTTTAGGTCCCATTTTGTTTATTTTATATTTATTGCCTCTTGATCAGATTTTCCATAAGTTTAATGTTTTGTTTCATTGTTTTGTGGATGACGTCCAGATTTATATGCCCATAAAACTACTAAATGGTAAAAATGAATCTCTTCAGCTATTAATAGATTATTTAGCTGAAGTTAAATCTTGGATGGAGCAAAACTTTCTTCACCTCAATCAAAGTAAAACTCAGTTTATATTATTTGGTCAAAACCTTCACACTGATAATCCAGACTTGATTCTTGGTTCTTTATCTCGGTTTTGTTGAACTTCTGCCAGGAACCTTGGTTTTATCTTTGATAGCTGTTTAAAGCTAGATAAACTAGTTAGCTCTGTCGTTAGATCAGGTTTTTATCACCTGCGGATTTTAGAAAAAGTTAAATCTTATTTTGGTTTTAAGGACTTTGAAGGACTTTTCCAGCCTTCATTACATCTCGAGTGGATTATTGTAATTCTTTGTATAACGGCCTGGATTAATCACAGATGCAGCGACTTCCAGTGATCCAGAACGCAGCAGAACGGCTTCTTACAGGAACCAGGAAGTGACACCATATAAGGCCCTTCCTGGCCTCTTTCCACTGACCGCCTGTTTCATAGAGATTAGATTTGAAATGGATCAGCTCCTCTTTGTCTTCAGGACCTTTTGAAACTTCATTCTGTGTCCAGAACTTTAAGGTCCAATAATCAGCTGCTACTGAAAGTCCCTCGGACCCGACTCAAGAGGAAACAGATCGGGCTTTTTCTGTTGTTGCTCCTAATCTCTGGAATAATCTCTGGAATAATCTCTGGAATAATCTATGGAATAATCTACCAGAGATTAGGAGCAGCAACAGAAAAGCCTGATCTCCTTTCCTCTGGTCGCCACTGTAGCTCTATTGTTTTGATTTATTATTATAACTTATATTATTTTAACAATATATATGGATTTGTTTCTTTTCCTGTATTATTTCTATTTTTTTCATCAACTTATTGTATTATAGTTTTTGTGCAGCACTTTGGTTCCAGTTTTAAACCTGTTTTTAAAGTGCTATATAAATTAATTTGACATAATTTTTATTTATAGTAATTGGAGGATATCGTTCAAAGCAAATGTTTATTTTTAAATTCATCCTCAAACCAAAACCTGATCCTGAAAGTTTGAACTTATTTAGAAATGAAAATGTTCCTGTTTATGTCAGTAGTTCAGATATTTAGCAGATTTATTTGTCTTTGATTTAATTCCCAGTGATTTTTCTTCTCTTTAGTTCTGACATCAGTGCTGAGCAGAGCACAAATACAAGGTTGGTGAACTTTATGTTTAAACCTTTAACATCACATCAGTTTTCATGAAAACATTTGGTTTCCTTGAAAATAAAAACTAAGCAGCAGATTTTCCTTCCAGCTGTTCATCTGACTGTGAGTCCCAGCAGATCTCAGTTCTTTGAATATGAATCAGTGACTCTGATCTGTGAGGATGAAAACGGATCTGATGGATGGACTGTGAGGAGAAACACAAGCAGAGACACCAGGAAGAGATGTGAAGGATGGGGGAAATTAAATGGTTCTACCTGTAACATGAACTACCTCCTCCCAGAGGATACTGGTCTGTACTGGTGTGAGTCCATGTCTGGATCCTCCAGCAGCAGCAGCAGCATCCAGCTCTCTGTCTCTGGTAAGATCAGACTGTGGAGTTAGTGTTGCTGAAGCTGTGTGGAAATGGATGAAATGCTGTAGTTTGTCTCTGTGTTGAGGTGGATCAGTGATCCTGCAGAGTCCTGTCCTCCCTGTGATGGAGGGAGATGACGTCACTCTGAGCTGCAGAGCAAAGAATCCAACCCACAACCTCCCAGCTGCTTTCTATAAAGATGGCTCCTTCATTGGTGATGGACCATCAGGTCACATGACCCTCCTCCATGTTTCCAGCTCTGATGAAGGCCTCTATAAATGTAATGTCAAAGGTCATGGAGAGTCTCCATCCAGCAGGATCTCTGTCAAAGGTCAGAGGTCAGCAGCTTCTCTGGATTTTGGTTTTAACTTGTGAGCGTCACCATGGTAACAAAGTAACTCTCTTTATTTCAGAGAAACCCATCACCTCCTCTCCACCCAGCAGTGAGTCTGTTACAGGTGAGGAGCTTCAGGGTCTCTGAGTTCATCCTCCGTCTCCTAACTGAGTTTTATTCTCCTTCATTATGATCCAGCAGCTTCATCCTCATCTATGAATCTGTTCACATCATCATCATCATCATCATCATCATCATCATCATCATCATCATCATCATCATCATCATCATCAGCTGCTGCCTCTCCAGTCTCCACTCCTTCTCCTTTTACTGTGGGTCTTCCAGTTTTCATCCACCTGGTCGTGTTTTCTCCGTACTTCATCTCCACTCTGATCCTGGTGTCTTTATATCGACACAAAGACAAAGGTAACACTTTAAATCAATCACTCACTTCATACATTAACTAATTAATTACTTAATAAAATGGTTTCTGACATTTTAAAAGCCTTTTATGTTTCTAATTCTTTCCTTATTAAACCTGCAGGAGACAATCTGCCCAACTCAGTGGTTATGATTTCCTCCACCCTGGATGAATAAAGATTTTAATGATCTGAATTATTATATCATCACCGTGTTTACCACATATCAGTATGACACGTCCCTGAGGAACTCCTTGTGTTTCTGTTCCCTTGAACTGATTAAATATCAGCTTTGAGTTTCACTGGAGGAGGAAAAGTCGGATCAACAAACATCATTTAAAAATCGGTCAATAACTGGAACCAGAGTGTGACATCATAGCCTTCTGTTGTTTAACTGGTTTCTTCATTAAAATGAATGAAATGATTTATTGTGTTGGTTTGTTTCTCCATCTTGTGTTTCATGTTGCTCTGTGTCTGTGATGCTCAGTGTTAGCAGCCTGTGGTTTTCCTGCCAGCTCTGTGGTCTCAGCCTGTTTCCAGTTAGCCCAGCCTGTTCATCTCATCTGAACCACAGAAACCAGCTGCTGGTGGATCAGTGACTTTTTAACTGAAACTGGATTTTACCACCAATAACCAAGTGTTGGTGAAAACGTGTCCTGTCAGAGTTTCCACCTGTCTGGTCCAGTAGTGGCCATGTTGAGGTGACCGCAGCGTGACGGACTGGTCTGTCTTGTTCTCTGTTTCTCTGGGCGTCTCTCTGACAGGAACTCCTTCAGATCCACTAGCTTAGCATTAATTAGCATGTTCCTTTGGAGAATTGACCATGAAAATGTATTGATGATTATTACAGTCCGGGGGACTAACATCTTAAACGCTGTAGCTGTCATTCCTCTGACCTACAGCCTGGTCTTGTGTTAATGAGCAGGTGGAGGTGAGTCTCCATGGAGACTAAATGGATCAGGAGTCAATCTGCAGGTTGTGTTTTGACTTGGAGTCAAAGGTCAAGGCTGCGCAGAGCGACCAGCTGCAGGAGTAAAGAGTAAAGCAAAGAAGCACACTGCCCCCTGCAGGTTGTAGCGCATCAGTACATCAGGCCCTGTAACAGTAACAAATCAACAGATTATTTATTATTGTTTATTCACCAATAAATCAACCATCACCTGCAGCGCCCCCTGCAGTCTACGGAGAGGAACTCAGTAAGATCCATCAGGTTCCAGCAGGAAGTGAATCAGAATAACTGAGGCTCATGGGAAATGTAGTCATCGCTCAGTGGGAGGTTGTGAGTTTGATTCCAGCTGCCTGCCCTGCTGGACGTCCATGTTCCTCTGAAGGAACCAAAATCATCCAGAAGCATCAGGAACGGCTCTGCTCCACCTGATGACGTCACTCAGTGACGTCATCAAGATTAATCAGATTTATTGTCTCTGATTTCAGGCTGAGAAAATCCACAATATACACATGGAAATGATACGTCATCACTTTGTTTATAGTAGATTTTATTAAAGCCTCATAAAGTTCATCAGTATTTAAATTAAAGGTCCGAGTCAAAGACAGTAAACATGTTTGACCACCGGGGGGCGCTGTTGGTTTATAAAGAGGCTGAACGTCATCAGTCCGTTTCTGCTTTTACAGAGTTAGAATAAAACAAAATAGAATAGAATAGAATAGAATAAATAGAATAGAATAAATAGAATAGAATAGAATAGAATAGAAGCTTTATTGCCCTTCAGGGGGTAAATCAGGTGAACCAGCAGTAACAACAGATCACAGGTTCTTTTTGGAAAGTAACCGCCGCGAAAAACGAGGGTTCACTGTATTTCAAACAGACAAAAGTAAAAGCAAGAAAAGAGAAATTAAAATTAGAACAAATTATCATGCCTAATTAACATGCAATTTTATATTATCTGTTGGACAAGGAGCAGGTCTTATGATCTCTTTAATTTAATAAACTTAAATTATTTCCACCTTACATGATATTTAAATCTCACATTTTCACCTTTAGATGTACAATTATCTAAACACTTTTATATCATCAATAGCATTTATAGACTTTAAAACACTCATCTTATACAACATATTTCCCAATAAACTCCTTTTTAAACAGTTTTTTAAGCTGGTTTATATTTGTACTTTTTTGAAGTCATCATTCAATCCATTCCATAAATCTGCTCCACACACCGATAAAAACTCTTCTTGGTTGTTCTAATTCATTGTTCTTTAAAATTATAAGCCCCTCTCTGTCACAAAACATTTTTTATATTGAGTGGAAGTTGACGATTTCTTACTTTAAACATGAATTGAACAGTTTTAAATGTTACAAGGTCCCAGAATTTCAGTATATTTGATTTAAAAAATAACAGGTTTCCCAATATCCCACTTTATGTATTCGGATTGATTTTTTTGTATGATGTATAACGGCTGTAAATTTGTTTAGTATTTTTTGCCCCAAACTTCCACACAATATGTTAAATGTGGTACAATGAGTGTGTTATACAGAATAAACAGATTTGTAGTCCAGGACAAACTGAATTCCCTCGGAACAGAAACACTTTTGGCTAGTTTAGATTTTACTTGGCTGATCTTTGGTTTCCAGCTAAATTTATCATCTGACACCCAAAACTTTGATTTCATGGACTTGTTGTAAATCAACACTGTCAATAGTTATTTTAATTGCATAATTTTCTTGTTTTTCACAGTTTCTGAATGTCATGAATTTAGTTTTATCTAAATTTAGTGATAATTTATTGTTTTTGAACCAATGTTGTAGTTTTTTCATTCCTGTATTGACCACCTCTGAAATTTGTTGGACATTTTCTCCAGTACAGAAGATACTGGAATCATCTGCAAATATAATGTATTTTATAAGGTTTGATACTTTGACTATATCATTTATATACAAATTGAATAATTTGGGGCCCAACACTGATCCCTGTGGAACCCCACAGGTTATGCTAAGCATATTCTAATACATTTCTATTGCTTTTTTTCTAAATCTGTCCAACATGATGTTACATTTCTGATGATGAAGGACGAAGATTTGAACGAGTCAACAGCCAGAGAGAGGAAGAGGAAGAGGAGGAAGAGGAAGAAGAATCTGAGGACATGATTCTAGTTTCCATCAATCCGCCATCAGGAAGCTGATGGAGTTCATCTCATCCTCTTCATTCCTGAAACCACTGATGAACGGAGATGGAAACTAAATGACCACCAGCCACACACACGACCATTCTGGTTGCCATGGATACGGCATGTGATGACATCACAGCAGGTGCTTGCGAGGATAAGACGCTAAAAGTCTCTTTCCACGCTGCATCACCAGAGAAGATATTCGTTGTGATGTAGATGAGAGTTTGAGGCCAAACAGAGAAAAACTTCAGGAGGTGAAGAAAGAATGAATGTAGCTCTATAGATCTGCAGCTTCCTGATGAAGACGGTTTTATTCTACTACTTTATTCTACTTTAGTTTGTTCTCTGCAGTTCTGTCTTTTCCTTTCTGTCAACAAATCAGTAAAATCATAAATGTTCATCTTCTCCAGTCTCTTGCTGTTCATCTCCCATAATTACAATTTATAACACAAGTTATCTAAACTTTATCCATAGTTTACATCAGAACTTTCCTCCAGAATCAGTTTAATGTGACTATTTGGTCTAAACTCAGTGAAACAAGAATTTATTATTCTGATGAACTGACATGTTTATTAATACAGATGTTTAACTTTGAGGATGAATTAACTGATCTATCCTGTTATCTAGTGGATGAACATTAGATGAGATGAAGCTCAGAGTCAATCTGTGCTGGATTCTGCAGCTCATCTGTCATCTCCTTGTCTCCCATTTCTCTTCCTACAGATTCAGCCTCTACATTTCTGGGTGGCCTCTCAGCTGTCAGCCTCATAACAAGACATGCACAGTAACTTCTGTCTGGTTTACAGAGCACTGTGGGTGGCTACCTGTCCTCCTTCCATTATTACATTAAGGCAGGAGGTAATGGATGTAGGTCAAAATCTGGTAAATGTCACCACAGCACTAAGGTCAGCACTAACTAACATCTCCACATATGTCTGCTGTCTCATAATACAGTGTTTACTATTGTGGAGCGAGAAAAATTAACAAAGTCCAAACCTTGTTAAAGAGAAAGAACAAAACACAGCTTTATTTCACATCTGCACAGATGGAGAACTCAGAAGAGATCTAACTAGACAAAGGAATCACCTCTCTACATATACTGTATACTGTCCTTCTCCCGCAGACAGAGTGTCGCCACCAACATTCCCAAGGAGCTAATCAGATTAATACACACACAGAGAAAAATGCAACTTTCAGTTAAAAATGGGTTTCTGACAGAATATTCTGTGTCTAATAATAATCGCTCCGCCGTCGGTCTGGTCTTGTCCCTCCTCAAGGTATGACAACTATTTACTTATCGCCTGTTGCTAAGCTTCTGACACACTGAGGCTAAAAAGAGAAACAATGACTCTGTAAGACTGAGTGAGACATAATAAATGATTAAACATTGTAAGATTAATATTAAATAAACTTCTAATAAAAGTAAACACACTGTAAATAATTATTTTATTCCACAATTCCTCCCTTTTGGTCATACTTGACCAATTAAGAAATAGCTTTCCCTATCAAACAGACAACAAAAACTCTTCAAAATAAGTAGAGAGTTCAATATTATTTTTGGTTTAAGATAAGATGAATAAAATCAGCAAAATGAAAGATCTGAATAAAGAGAAAATGTGATAAATCTCGCATAAATCTAATAAAACTTCACATGAATAGAGAAACAATTAAACATCAGTTATTAACCTTCATTGGGAAATGGTTTAGGCTTATAAAATCACAGGCATTGTTTCTTGAGTTCAGTTGTTTTCTTTTTCTTTTTTTTTTTTTTTCTCTAAAATATTATAATAAATGTTGACTAAATAAGACAAAAATCGAAAATGAAAATGAAACAAGAAAATGATTTACACAAAATGATACTCTGTGACTTCGCTGTTGCTCTTAAGAATGAATGGAATTTCAACCCCAAAGTCAGGGGTTGGTGGATCAATGACGACTTCTCCGGGGCCCATGGGGATTTCCTCGTCAGGGACAGGTGGATTGTGATAAGACACGAAGGTCTGGACGAGCATTTGTTGGACTTTGGGTTTGGCAAATACAGACATCATACACCTAGTACAGAGGCATTGAAAACATGGGAAACAGCAGATTGGTCCACAGATGACAAGAATCAGGATCACTAGAATGACAACTATAACAGAAATTATCACAGCCTTCCAACGTCCAAAAAAGTTCTCCAACCATTTCAGAATCCAGTCATCAGTCCCAGAGTTTTCCTGCATTTCATCTCTGAGGCCTTTTAGTCCATTCAGGGCTTGTTCAACACGTCCCCCAGATCCCACGTTGTCAGGGATTGAGACACAACAGGAACTTCCAAACATACTGCACACCCCGCCCTCCTTAGCCAGCAACATATCTAAAGCCATTCTATTTTGTAAAGCCATAGTTGAGGTTGCTTTTAACTGAGAAGATAATCCTTCGATGGCATCTATAGTGAAATTAGTAAGTCTCATCACGTTATAATTAATATAGTTAATTCTGGCGACATTTTTGTTGACGACCACTTGTGGTACTAGAGAAGACCATCCGTCCCAGAATTCATTAGCTAGTTTATGCTCTGAGGGCACCCCACGTGGAACTCCTATGGCATCTATATATGTGGGATTATTGGTTGGATCGGTGAATCGGGCTACTGAACGTTTTGCTCTTAAATTAATAAATGCTGATACCGACCTATGGTTTAATTCTCCTAACAGGTAAACAGGGACGGCTAAGCGGACTAGGGCACAAGTTCCATACCACTTGGGAGGCAGGACAATGAACAATTTACTTTGACACAACCAATATAAGTCTGCTCGAGGAATCACTAGATTTTTCAGTTTATAAGCTGTGGTTAAGGTGTTGATACACCAGCTGTCAGGGAGATGACCTACATTTACCGCAGTTTTGCTTCTTTCTCCTGAAAATGCAGCTTCTACGACAGTTCTAGCCACACAGGAGTAATTATGTGGTTCCAGTTTGAAAAATGGAGGCTCAGGAACACGTGATAAAGCTGGAAACAGGTTGTGCAGAGGTTGACAATGAAATGTAGTTTTATTTTTGAACATATTTAAGTAACATTGAGCTCCTTGAGGATCTATATCCCACAGAAGGGACACTGGAACGGTAGTAGGAATTGGCCTAGCTGCGGCACATGCGATGCAGGTTCCATTCATTACTTCTTGTGATTGTCTAACTAACCAGTGGAGCCATAAGTTATCTCCTGCTTGACCTGCAATAAACTGCAATAGTTTTTCGGCTGGAGTTCCTTCTATTTCAATAGCTGAGGGGACTTCAGCTTGGTTGGGGTCTAATGCTGGGTCGGTCAAAACATTAGGAATGTCTGGTTCTGCTTTATTAATGAAATTAATAATAATCCCTGCTTTACCTCCTCCTCTAGGGTCTTCTGTCCCCCAGTTTAATATTAATCTACGTTTTGGCAGACGATCAGAGGGGCAGGACCTGACAGGAATGAGTGAGTTATACCACAACCCAGATATAGTTAAGACAAAACCATGAGGAACGGCGTTGTCAGCTTCTGTGATGGTTATGTAACGCTCTAAATCAAAACACCCTCTTCCACACAGAGGAGTGTAATCGTCGGTTGAATACTGGAAAACCCATCCCCAACTCCCACATCTGCCGTCAACACACAAATAAGCTAGCCGATGTCTGTGTAACCTGTGGTGGTTGTGATTTCCACAGTTAAGGTAAACACATGTTGTTAAACGGACAGATTTAGAGGTTCCTGGAACATAATTAATGACTGCATATTTGTTATGAGGTCCTTCCTGAGCTAAATCATTGAAACAGGGAGCCTTGAGATCTGTTTTATTAAGTTCAGCCTTTGTAAAAGTGCTTTTAGTCTGTCCTGGATCTACAGGAGACTGTCTTTTCTGTCTAGCCATAGCCATGGCATTGTTGGGCGTGAGTGTTATAGTGGTGTTGGAAAATAAAAACATAAGGTTGCTGGCATTGGTGGGGGAATGGAGCATGTTTGGGGTGTTCTTACTTGATGATGACTTGGTGATGACTATAGCCAGTATAATCAGGACGGTGATAACGCAGATCATGATGACACATCGGAGGATGTGTTTTGTTAGTTCATTCCAGCCCCTCCATGGCCCGGGACGACGTCGAGGGAGGAGGTTAGGCTCCTCCTTCTCCAGGTCCAGGTTCCTTCTTCGTCCTGACATCTTTCTCAGATAGAAGCTTGGTGTTCTACTGAGTGCTGTCGTTGGCAACTCTATTTTTTCAGAGTTGCTTCAGTGGAGGTTCCTTGATTAACCTCTGGGCTGTCTCCCTCTGGTGGACGACCGGTGAACTTCTTGCAGTGGCTAGCGTGGACCCAGGTAGGCCTTTCAGCAACCTTCACAGCGGTGTGGGTGGTCAGCAACACTTGGAATGGACCTAGCCACCGGTGGGATCGCCACGTCTTCCTCCTGAAATTTTTAATAAACACAAAATCTCCTGGTTGTATATCATGCAGTGCTTTAGTAGTTGGTGCTGGTTGGCCTCCTTGGGCCTGTTGTCTAATGGTTTTTAGCTGATCTGCTAGAGAAATGCAATAATTAATCATGTTATCATCACATGTAGTTAGATCTTTCCCAGAACTATCTGGGGGTCCCATCCCCATGTTTGGAGGACCTGCAAAGAGAATTTCAAAAGGACTGAGGTTATTTTTCTGACGACGTCTCATTCGCATATACATTAGGGCAATTGGAAGAGTCTGTACCCAGTTCAAACCTGTTTCTTCACATATTTTAGTTAGCTTTAACTTTAGTGTGCCATTTTCCCGCTCAACAGCGCCACCTGACTGTGGATGGTAAGAACAATGTTTTGTTAGATCCAGATTCAACATTTTAGACAGTTCAGTAAGTATTTGATTTGCAAAATGTCTTCCATTATCACTAGAAATTCTTCTAGGCACTCCCCAGCGGCAAATTACCTCCCTTAAGAGGATCTTTGCTACTGTGGAGGCATCTGCTGTTTGAACTGGGAACGCTTCAACCCATTTTGAAAACATGTCAACCATCACTAAACAATATTTTTTCTTTTCACATGGGGTGAGCTCAATAAAATCAATCATTACATGTTGAAAAGGTGCGTGTGTCTGGGGGTGTGCTCCTGTTCCTTGCATTTTGTGACCTTTTGCAATGTTGTTTCGAGCACAGATAATGCAGTTTTCACAAAAAATGTGAGCTGATTTTGAAAAATTTACTGTAAACCATAATTTGTCCATCTCCCTCAACATTCCTCCCTTCGACACATGGTCAACACCATGTGACGTCACACAGAAGGGTCTGAAAAATTTTTCAGGGAGGCAGGGATTGTCATTTGGACCAATCCAGACACCATCTTTAAGCTCAGCCCCGTGAGACTTCCAGACAGACTTTTCTTTGGGATTTGCATGGGATTGAAAATCATGTAAAGTAAGAGGCAAAGGTGTCAGTGCTCTTACTTTTAGTAGTGAATGGTTGTTGGGTAGAGACCTTCTGGCTGCAGATTTTGCAGCAGCATCAGCTGCCGCGTTGCCTAGAGAAACGGGGTCTCTCGAAGTGGTGTGAGCCGTACATTTAACTACCGCAATAGCCGATGGCAGCATCACAGCATCCAAAAGATCAGAGACAAGTTTGTGGTGCAGAATGGGGCTTCCATCTGACCTCAAAAAGGAGCGATATTTCCACAAAGCCCCAAAATCATGAACAACTCCAAATGCGTAACGAGAATCAGTGTAAATGTTCACCCTCTGATCTGTAGCCAAAATGCATGCACGTGTCAGAGCCACTAATTCACAAGCCTGGGCGGACAAATGAGGAAGTGAAGCAGATTCTAGAACTTCAGAAGGTGTAACAACAGCATAGCCACTCAAGATGGCGCCAGAGTGCGGATCTCTGGAGGCACTACCATCAACAAACAATGTGAATTCTGCATCTGAGAGCGGTTCTTGCTTCAGATCAGGTCGGGGTGAACAAAGGACGTCCAGTTCAGCAACGCAGTCATGAGGCTGGCCTTCCTCAGGCGTTGGCAACAGAGTAGCTGGATTTAAAACTGTACAGCGTTTAATGGTTATGTTTGACATATCTAAAAGAACACAGTGGTAGCGCAGCCATCTGGCAGTTGACAGATGCGCCGTCCTCTGCTCATTTAGAATGAGTGTGACAGAGTGGGGAACGAGTAGGGTCAGATCAGAATAACCCACAATGTCTCTGGATGCCAAAACAGCTTTTTCCGCGGCCGCCACTGCGCGCAAACAGTGTGGGAGCCCAGCTGCGATAACATCCAATTTGGAGGAGAAGTAGGCGACTGGTTTCAATCGGTCTCCATGTTTTTGGAGCAAAACTGATGTCATACAGCCACCCCGCTCATCCACCGTCTGTGTAAACGGACGAGTTGGATCAGGAATGCCTAGAGTGGGTGCTTTTTGCAATTGTTTTTTCAGCGCTTCAAATGATGTTAATGCTTCAGATGTCCATGTAACCTTCGAGCTCATCAATAACCCTTTTTCATGACATATTTCTCTTAATGGTTTCTCAACCTCAGCATAATTTGGGATGAAATGCCTACAGTAACCACACAGTCCTAGAAAGGACATTAACTGCTTCTTTGTTTGTGGGAGGGGCAGCTGAACTATTGCTGAAACGCGTTTTTCAGAAATAGTTCTGCCGTGTTCTGAAATCACGTGTCCCAGGAATGTCACACAAGGTTGCACAAACTGCAATTTGGTTTTGCTAACTTTGTGTCCATTATCAGCAAGAAAATGGAGTAATTTCAAACTCTCATTTTTACAGAGTTCAGCATCAGGTGCTGCCAATAGGAGATCGTCAACATACTGCAACAGAGCACATTTCGGATGTAATGTTAGAGCTGCTAAGTTGTCATTCAGAGCTTGATGGAAAATGGTTGGTGATTCACAATAACCTTGACACAATCTAGTGAATGTGTAGGAACGCCCATTAAACTGAAATGCAAACCAAAACTGACTGCTAGGATGAACAGGAACACTAAAAAATGCATTAGCCAGATCAATTACTGTGAAATAAGTGCTTCCTTGTGGGATTTGTGAGAGAATGGTGTATGGATTTGGAACAATGGGTGCACGAGCTATCACAGCATCATTAACAGCTCTTAAATCTTGAACAAAACGCCATTCAACAGGTTGACTTTTATCTCTTATCTTTTTCACAGGAAAAATTGGTGTTCTTACAGGTGAATCAGAGCATGGAACAATCACTCCTGCTGTCAATAATGAATTGAAAACAGGTGTGATGCCTTGAATTGCTTCAGGTTTCAGGGGATATTGATGTTCATGGGGTCTTAAACTTGATTTTGGGGTGATGTGAATTGGAGCTTGACCTTTAATTAAGCCAACATCATATTTGTGAACAGCCCAAAGATGATCAGGTAATGTGTCAAGTGCTGGATGAGGGCTGCAGAACTGAGCAAGTGTCAGTCATGAGCTGTCATCAATCACTTCTTTTGAGGGGCGGACAGACAAATCAGCAATTAACTGCTCTCTGTACATTTGTAGAGAGGGGGAGTATTTTATTCCAGGAGAATGGAACATCCAATCAGTTGCTTCGTGGGTAGATTTAGCCAGAGGTCCTAGTGACTTCCACTTATCAGCTGGATCTTTAGCCAGAGAGATATGTGGAAATGACTCAGGGACTTGGAAAAAATGTTGTTGGGCATGGCTTAGACAAACCAGTAAGAACGTTGTGTTGTGCTGCCAACACATGTGTGTCACATGCAATGATGTGGGTGGAGAGCAGATGAACTCATCGCCGAGCTCATCAGCTGGGTCTGTGGTAGCCAGTGTTGTGCAATGCAAGCGTTGTTGAGGCATCACATCAGCTGTTGGAGGCACACGGTTACGTGCTAACCTCAGAATGGTCTCAGTTTGTTGATCAGCAATAGACCATTCAAAAATGTAGAGAAGTTTTGGTAATTTAGAGAATGTGGTTGTTTCCGTTTGTTTAACCACTTGGATGCCCTCTGGTGTACATTTTAGACACAGAGACATTTTTAACATTAAATCTCGAGCCAATAGATTAATTGGGCAGACAGGTGACAACAAAAATTGATGTGTCAGTTCCTGTCCCGTGAAAGGATCAATGAGATTCAATGGTTTTGTGACTGGTTCAGGTGTTACTTGACCAGAAGCTCCCGTGGAATGAACTGTTTTTCCAGATAATGGAGCTCTAGGGAGACATTCATGTTTTATCAGAGACTGGGTGGCCCCGGAATCTACTAAAAAATGTATGTCAACACCTTTAACTTGCACTGTCAACATTGGCAACTTCTGATATGCATTTTGATGATATATCATATATGTGTGTGTGCTGGTACTTGCAGTTTGCTGAACCATGGGTTGATCCAACGGCACCGGGCTAGCTGCTGGCTCTAGTCAGGTGGAATAATGTCCTCTTTGATTGTTGAAACCACCCCGAGTTAGGAACCCTCGGCCGCGTGGGCCAAAGCCGCCACGTGGGTTTGGACGTCCTTGATGGTGGTGGAAACCTCTGCCTCTGCTTCTGTCTCGCTTTTTCTGAGGGCATTCTCGAGCCCAATGTCCAATCTGGCCACAATTGAAACATGGATCTTGTGAGGGACCTCCATATTGATCAACTGCAGGTGGGCGGTGGTTGGAGTTCTGAGCAGTGATGTGTTGAATCAGGGTGAGCTGAGCATCTTCCATGCGCTTTTCTTTGCGGTCTTTGTTCTTCTTCTGGCGATCGTTGCAGAGTTTCTCATTGTGTTGGGCATGAAGCAGAAGTTCTTTAATTCTTGGTGTGATGTCCCATCCAATGTAGGACATTTTGATTCCATCTCTGATGTCAAGCCTCAGTCCTTCCAGGAACTTTTGACAGAGAAGCAGTTCAAAGGGACCAGCCGGATCATTACCCATCCAGTCATTTTTGGGGACTTCTAGACCAGAGTGAGCTGAGAAAATGTCAAACAGGCGTCTGTAAAAGTCATTTGAACCTTCAATTGGACCTTGGATGCAGGCTGAGATGACATTGTAGCAGGGGCGGACTGGAAACTGCTCTATGAAGGCTTCACCTATTTTTCGTAGAGCCTTGTTGTAGTCAGCATTGAGTGGATTGTCGGTTCCGTCAGGGTTATCCATTCCTCTTAGACGGAGATCTTGTGAAAAGACTGGACCAAGTTTGGAGACCACAGTTGGACCATAAACATGGAGCAAAACAGTCTTAAGTTCATAGGTCGTTGGTCTCATGGTTTTGCTGAGATACTCTAGGGCTTCAGCGATGGCTCTGCCTCCTTTCTCAATAGGGGGAAGGTGCTGTTTAGCTACAGCAATGAGGTCATCTGGTCCCCAAGCTCTGTAGAGAAGGTCAGGGCCTTTGAGGCCAGGGACTTCAACCATGGGATAGGTTTCAACCTTCTGTCCTCTGTACCGGTTTCCAGAGATGCCAGGTGATGGTGGGGTCAGGGGTTGGTCTTTGGAGCGAAGGTGACGACCATGTTCAGTTGTAGGGGGTCGTGGAGGCGGGCCTTTCATGCCTCGTGAGGGAACTCTGTCCTGGTCCTGTTGTTGCTCAAGGTCAACAGGATGGGGTTTCTGCTCAGTCTTTGATTGGTGGAGGATAGCCAGAGGCAGGGAGTCGTCCGAGGGATCCCAGAATGGATTCTTCGGTCCTGGACCATCAGTCTTTGGACGGTACGGTGGTGGAGTTCCAAGGACTTGGAGTGCTGGGTAGAGTGGAGCCACAGATGGGTTTGCTGAAGGGTCAGTTGGTGCCGTTGGACTCAAGCCAGGTACAGCCAGTGATGTACATGCGTGAGAAGAAACACATTTTGTTTTATTAGATTTTTCCTGTTCTTTTTTAGTCTTATATTTTTCATTCCCCTTGTGTGCAAATTTCTGAACCATCTGTAGTTTACTCTGGTGTTTTTGATCCCTGCAAAAGGCTTCTCTTTTCCAGAGATTGAATGCTTCTTCGTGTGATTGTAATGCTTGCAGGTGTGCCTTTGAAATCTTTGTGTGTTGCATCAGTTTGGCACGTTGTGCTAAGAGTTTCTGCTCTAAGTCTCTGATGTGGTCTACCTGTAAGCTGCCATTCTTAGGAAAACCAAACTCTGTGTGCCACTGTGGAACATGTTGACAACAAACTCTACCATGACTTCTAACCATATGATCTATTTCTGGGCCACATGGAACGTATTCTTCAGTATTTTGACCTTTATTAAAAGTTCCTCCCATTTTCCCCTCTTTTTTTTTTTTTTTTTTTTTTTTATTTATTTATTTTATTATTTATCCTCTGATTTTTCTAAACCAGTAAAACCTTTGTGATCACCCTCTGATTTTTCTAAACCAGTAAAACCTTTATAAATACCCTCTGATTTTTCTAAACCAGTAAAACCTTTGTGATCACCCTCTGATTTTTCTAAATCAGGAAAACCTTTATAAATACCCTCTGATTTTTCTAAACCAGTAAAACCTTTGTGATCACCCTCTGATTTTTCTAAATCAGGAAAACCTTTTTATAGATTGTCTAAGCCTAGAACAATCTACAAAAATCCTCAGTTATTTTAAGCCTAAAATAACCTACTAAAATTCCTTCAGAGTTAAGCCTAGACTCTGAATACTGTTTTGGATTTCCTACGCCCAGGAGAATCCTTCAAAAAACCTTTTACTTTAGACTTTAGATTTCCTACGCCCAGGAAAATCTAACTCTGAGGTGTTTTAAGCCTAAAACCCTCTAAATTTCTTACATATATTTGAAAACAGCCTTTTTACCTTAAACACTGCTGGTTTGTTCTCCCCCAGACCAGGTTGTCGGATTCTGTCTCGATCGATCCATCCGGTGGAGTTCCAGAAAAGCCCTCGCTCTCTGACAGGCCTGCTATGGAGATGAGGGTCTTGGTGATCAGCCCTCTCCTGGCTGTCCACCGGAAGGACGAACCGGGAAGAATCCTGTTCGTGACGCCAAATTGTGGAGCGAGAAAAATTAACAAAGTCCAAACCTTGTTAAAGAGAAAGAACAAAACACAGCTTTATTTCACATCTGCACAGATGGAGAACTCAGAAGAGATCTAACTAGACAAAGGAATCACCTCTCTACATATACTGTATACTGTCCTTCTCCCGCAGACAGAGTGTCGCCACCAACATTCCCAAGGAGCTAATCAGATTAATACACACACAGAGAAAAATGCAACTTTCAGTTAAAAATGGGTTTCTGACAGAATATTCTGTGTCTAATAATAATCGCTCCGCCGTCGGTCTGGTCTTGTCCCTCCTCAAGGTATGACAACTATTTACTTATCGCCTGTTGCTAAGCTTCTGACACACTGAGGCTAAAAAGAGAAACAATGACTCTGTAAGACTGAGTGAGACATAATAAATGATTAAACATTGTAAGATTAATATTAAATAAACTTCTAATAAAAGTAAACACACTGTAAATAATTATTTTATTCCACACTATTAAAACTACTCTGTGTTACTATAACAGCAAACAATAAAAAAACACTTTAACTCAAACTTTAACACTTTGACTCTGTACTTACTGAGCAGCCGCAGTTGAAATGTTCCCTCCATTGTTCCTCTTCATGATGTGAACTCTTCTGTCATGATTTGTCTCAGGACAGACATGAAACCAGCTGGTCAGAGATGATTATTTATTAGTAGTAAATGAAATATTGATCAATATATTTGATGTATATTTGCTTGATGATTCTGATGACAGCATTTTAATGTTTTTTATTTCTTTCACTGTATGATGTTTGTATTTAGACTCAAAGCTTCTCAGAACAAACTCATCAGTAAGACTGAAGGAAACTTGAAGGTTGAGAATTTCCTGCTTTCAGTTATTTTACTGCTCTAGATCAAAATGAATTTATGGGTTCAATTTAAGACTATAGAATTTTAAAAATAGGAAACTGTTGTGATTTGATTATTTATTTTGAGTTTCTGTGTCCTGAGTCTCCGTGTTGTCCTGTCTCCCCTGATTGTTCCCAGGTGTGTCTCGTTCTGTGATCACCTGCTGTGTATTTAACTCCACCTGTGGTCCTTGTTCCTCGCCGGGTTCTTGTCTGGCTGTTGTTTGGTCAGTTCTGTCTGGTCTTTGCCCTGGCTGCATGTTGTAGTGATGGTCAAATGAAGCTTCATGAAGCAGTGAAGCTTTGCTTCACCCAAAGGTTCATCACTTGATGCTTCATTCATTTCTCACTAGTGACATCAGCTGCTGGAACTGTGGCAGCCTGTCACTTAAAAACATCAGTAAATGCAATATTGTTCCAGGTTTTTGTCAAAGTCATGTTTAGTAACAGGAGAGTCAATTAAATCCTATTTAATCTTTTTCAGTTATTAAAGTGATTAATAGAGAAACTAATCCTGGTATCTGCTGATTGTCAGTGGCTGTTTTCTTTCCTCATCCACTGATTTGACAATAAATATTTGATGTTTTAGTGATTTAGTGCAGCTTGTTGTTCAGACAGTTTTCTTTATTCTATAAGTTTTGATTTGCCTCCTAAAAACTAAAATTCTTCATAATTTCTCTTTTTCTTGGATTCCTATTGGCTCTCTGATCTGATCCTTTATATTTTTACTCATCAGCCAGAATTTTACTCTTCCAGCAGCTTTAGTCTGTTTCTGCTGTTAGAGGCTGATATATTTTTGCAGAACAAAGAAATAGTGGAAATTCAAGAAGGTGATAATTGTGGAGGTGAAGGTTTAATTATTTTTATTTAAGAATCTTGTGAATGATTGTCTCAAAGTTTTCCCAGATGTCAGATTGTTTTTTCTCACTGGCTCCTTTTCAATCAAGTTTATTTGTGCAGCACATTTCAGTAACAACAATTTCAAAGAGCTTTAAATAATAAAAACCACAAATATAAAGTCATAAAATATACCATAATCAACAATTGAGAAAATCAATAACAAACATTACATTTTGATGATGAGTGCCATCATCAAAATCATTAATACACATAAATTATAAAAGGTTCCTTTTATTTCAGCTGCTGCTGAAGACAAATCCTCCTCTGATGGATCAAATACAATAATCATGAAGCAGCAGCTCATCATGCTTTTATTTTGAAAACCGACACTCAACATGAAGCAGTCATGTGACCCATGCAACGTGAGGCATCGTTTGTTGCCAGTCACGTGGTTTTCAACAAGACCAGACAAGCCTCGGGGCGGGGCTTCATCGGACCCGCCCCCTCATTACTCGGTACATGAAGCCTGGTTCAGATGATCCATCACTAACTTGTTGTCCTTCGTTTCACCAGTTGCTACCGGCGTTGAGCCTTTGCTTCAGCTCAGCTGTGCTGCCTGGTTGTTGGACTGTTTGGATTATTCTCACCATTAAAAAACATAATTTCATTTCAACCTGGGTTTGCTGCTTTTCCCTCACTGCTTTCCACACCACTCCATGACAGAAACCATGAGACTGGAAAAAAAGGGAAATTAAATAACATTCACATTATTACATTAATAGTGAAAATGAGAAACATAATCAGATTTATGTTCCACTATGTAATGAAAGAAGTCATTTTTATTTTTGTGAATGCAATATTTAGCATTTTACTTACTTTGGCAAGTCATTTATTCATTTCTACATTTGTTACCAATTTTGGCAGGACCAGACCTCCATACTGCGTATTGCAGGTTTTCAGAAAGTGTCAAATTAAATTTGTCTGTTTTATCTAATATTTGTAGCTTTTAATTTGTTTTCTGCTTTGTCTGTTCATTTGCAGATTACTTTTAAAATGTTAAAGTCAAGATCTGTAAATTAACTCTGAAATGATCTGCATGATACCAAATTTGCATCTTTGCAAATCTCTTCCAGTCTGTTTTATTTTTCATATTCTCTCTCAGCAGGTCCAGACCAGATGAAGGTGGTGTGTTGATGTGTGACTTTTTAACATCAGGAATCATTTTATTTTCCATTCCGGATCTCAGCTCACAGATATTAACCAAAAGGAGAGAAGCTACTCTGAATCTCCGTCCACCAGCTTCTCCCAAGCCTCATCTTCCCCTTTTCTATTTAACCTCTAAAAGAGTCAAAAGATGCTGCTTCAGAGCAAACAACATGAGAAAGAAGGAATCTGTGAATAAATGGACAAAGGAAGAAACAGAAGGGGAGTAAACGCAGAGGAAATATTAGAGGTAATAAATCAATGTATGATTATAAACTATTTACAAACATAAATAAACAAGAAACTCTAAATTAAAATAATAAAAATAAATGGAGAATATCCAATAATGAGAGAAAAACCCAAGCTAGAAACAGAAAGGCAGCAAGTGATGATTCTGGGCTTTAACTTTACTGAGCAGTGAAGCTGAACTGGCTCTTAGACTTTAAACCAGCCAAGAGAAACTTGGACATTGATCACAAACCAGTAAAGAACCAGATCAGACTGGAAATACAGGGAACAGGGTATGTGGGAGTGGCTTTCTGTGACAGAAGCTCAGTGTGCACAGATCTCTTTTTCTTCCTCAGCCAATGAAAAGCTTGTTGTGTCATAATGCTCTGCATGGGTGTGCCTTACAGTGCAGTGAAACAGTCAGAACTATTTAAGAACAGGCAGCAACAGGCAGCAACAGGCAGCAGGCAGCATAACATCGAGCCTGAGCTCAGGATCTTACTGAGAAACACCATGAAGAACTTCATCTGTCTCTGCTTTGTTCTGTGCTTCATGGATCAGTCTCTCTGTGGAGGTGAGCAGTTATAATATCTTCATCAGAGCAGCAACACTGAGCCTCCTGTGAAACTAATCAGGATGATTTTCATTGATTTTGATTCTTGATCAAATGTGGGGTTAAAAAACTCTTAAAAAGATTCAGGTGGTTTTTATGTTGACCAATTTAGATTACCGTATTTTCCGCACTATAAGGCGCACCTTCAATGAATGGCCTATTTTAAAAAAAATTTCATATATAAGGCGCACCGCATTATAAGGCGCATAGACTAGACGCTACAGTAGAGGCTGGGGTTATGTTATGCATCCATTAGATGGAACTGCGATAAAGGGAATGTCGACAAAATAGTCAGATAGGTCAGTCAAACTTTATTAATAGATTACAAACCAGCGTTCTGAAAACTCCCTTCATTCCCAAAATGAACAGCTGTTGCTTCCTCCACTTCCGCACCATTGATTGTTCATGTTAAATTCTCGCTGCTGCTGCTCTATGGGCTCTTTGCTCCTCAGCTTCAGCGTTTGGGGAAAAGCGGCTCAATTGTTTTGATCTATTGAAAAAGGCTCTTTCCACTGGGTGTTTGCAGGGCTTGTCCAAGGTAACAATTAATGATGAACATCGATCCGAAGCCCCGACAATAATCTGGAGAAAGGTTTTAACATGTTCGCCTCGTTATACACAGATACGAAGGTGAGTTTTACTTTCTTTAAACTTTGTGGCTAACATTAGCTTTAGCTTATGCTAGACATTTTTCTTGTAAAAATGTGCTATTTAAGTATCTAAACATTTTTCATCCATTCTAACGGACAATGTTTTTACCTTATGTTCAAGTATATTACGTGGTTTATTGTCGTTAGTGTCAGAGACCAAGTAACGGGGATTTTACGGTTCAGGCTTTTTGCTTCTGCAGCCTGAGGAACAACAAGCCCATAGCTTAACAGTAGAGCAGCTCTGGTGTCAGAGTTCTAGTTCAGCTGACGGTTCAGGTTCAGTTGTTGCTTTTAGAAAAATATGGCCGTGTTCCTTAAGGTCTCCATGTTACTTCGCTTTATTAGTTTTGCATGTTCTTGTGAAGCAGGACGGTGTTTACAGCAGTGTGTACAGGCGGATCAGTAGCTCGGCTGTCTGGCTCTGGTCTGCTCTCTGGTTCCCATAAACTCTTTCAGGCTGAATACAGAAGTGATTCCATGGAAATAACACAGGAGGCTCCTTTACCTTCTGCTTTAGGCTGAACAAGTTGATCCGGAGTGAAGTGAAGGCTGTAAACTTTGCTGTGCAGCGTTAGCTTTAACTGGTAGCAACAATATTTACAAGCCACCATCTTCTTAATTCAGGACCGTTTGGAAATCCATGAAAACTTAAAAGCCCATTATATTAGGAAGACAGCAATGTTCATAGTATTGTTTTATGTGCGTCTGAAATAAGACTTTGTCTTTTCTAGCTGTCATGGTAACTCAAAGCGAAAAAAGAGCCGCATTTGCGCATGCAGTTGTGACGTCAGAGCGCCAGGTGCAAAGAGCCCATTCCCGTGTTCTACTGTGTGACTGATCGCCTTGAGCTTAAACTCTGCGTTGTAAGCGTGTCTCTTAATAGGAGCCATTTTGGGGTCTTTACACAAAACCCAGCGTGCACCGCTGGCTGCGTTTCTTCTTCTACGGGGGAAAATAAAGTCGGCGTCTGCTTACCGTAGTTGTGAGACCTGTTGTGGCTCAATATTGGTCCATATATAAGGCGCACCGGATTATAAGGCGCACTGTTGGCTTTTGAGAAAATTGAAGGGTTTTAGGTGCAACTTATAGTGCGGAAAATACGGTATTTCTAACATATTTTTGTTTGTTTAATTTTTGACAATGTAAAAAACATTTTTATCAGGATCTAAAGGTAGATTGAAGATGTTTGAATTAATTGAATTAAAGTTCTGCTCCAAACAATTTAACCTCTCCAAACCCTGGGGTGTTCTCCCCCAGGGGATGAACTCCTGGGGGAGAACACAACCTCCTCCCTTCTGGGTTAGGGTATTTTCTCCTCCCCCAGAACACATCCTGGGGGAGGAGGGGCACCTGCTGCTGATGGTTGTTATGAACTACCTGCAGATATCATTATTTGATCATAGTTACGTCCATAAGCAATAAAGAGGAAACAATCATGTCTAGATCTTCCTGATGATCTTTTATGTAAACAGACAGTAACTTTAGACTTTGTGTTCTGTTGGATTATTGAAGTCAGAAGCTGAACTCTGGATGATTGTGTTTTGTTGTTGTTTGTTTTTGCAGATCCTGTAAACATCACAGCAAAACCTGGACAACAGAACGTCGATCTGCCATGTAGAGCTGACAGGAACAGCAAAGTCTCAGCTGTAAGCCTGACCAGAGACGACCTGGATCCACGATATGTGCTTCTCTACAGGAATGACCGGATTGATGAAGCTCTCCAGAATCAACAGTACTTGGGCAGAACAAAACTCCAAAGCCTTAACACCACTGATGGACAAATCCATCTGACTATAAAGAATGTGACAGAGAAGGACAGTGGAGTGTATGAGTGCATTGTCCAGGCTAAGCTAAAAAGCAAAACACGCAGGAAGACAGCCAACATAGAAAGCACCATCATCCAGCTGCATGTAGCTGCTGCACAGTCTAATCCTCCTCAAGGTAAGTGATTATTTCTGGATCAGAACCAGCAGCTTCCTGGTTCTGGATCTCAGATCAGATGATGATGATCTTCAGTGGGATCAGACTAATTCCTGGTTCTGTTCTGCAGGGAACATGGATGGAAACAGAGGAGAAGGAGGGAAAGAGGATGGAGGGAATAAAGACGGGTTAGGGGTCAGTCGAAGTCATGTTGTCCTGATGGTGGCTGTCGCTGCTGTCGCTGTTTCCATGGTGATAGTAGCAGTTATTAGGAGGAAGAAGATCAGGACTCCTTCTTCTTTTCTCCCTGAAGATGCAGAGAATCCTCAGTTGATCTGACTGAAAGTTGTTGATGTTTCTGGATCATCAGCCAAAGCAGAAACAACGTCGTCTTTAGTCAATAAGAACAAGCTAATGTCAGCAACTGGGACATTTTTTATTTTGTTCTCATATTTAAATGCAAATGTGACAAAAACCAGGAAGATCAATAATTTAATGATCAGTTACTTTGCTTATTGCAATACTAACCTGATCAGTCACACTGAGTGTTTGTGTATGACTCCTGCACTAACTAACACTGACTAAAGTCTCACTGCATGATGTGACCTTTAATCTGAAGGATAAAGTTCTTTCTGGGAAAGAAAATATGTTATTGGTGAGAATTTAATGTAAAAATATTACATTTTATTTTGTATAAAAATATTTCTGAATTAAAACTTTATATTTTTATAAATACAGATCATGTTTCTGGTTTCATGTTTGTCTTGTTTTTTTCATGCTGACTCACATTTCAGGTTCACTATGATACAAATTTCAGCTTCATGGGCAGTTATCAGTTCATATTTTACACCTTAATGACCAAAGTTATTACTGAATTTTATAACCAACATGTGTGGAAGACCTCTCCTTGTGCTGCCACCTTATCGTGGTGGAGGGTTTCAGGGCCCCAATGATCCTAGGAGCTAAGCTGTCTGGGGCTTCATGCCCCTGGTAGGGTCACCCAAGGCAGACAGGTCCTAGGTGAGGGACCAGACAAAGTGCAGCCCGAAGACCCCAATGACGGATAAAAACGTTGGACTTTGTGTTCCCTCGCCCGGACGCGGGTCACCGGGGCCCCACTCTGGAGCCAGGCCTGGAGGGGGGGCACGATGGCGAGCGCCTGGTGGCCGGGCTTTAACCCCTGGAGCCCGGCCGGGCTCAGCCCGCAGAGGAAACATGCCCCCCCCGTCCCATGGGCCTACCACCTATGAGAGGGGCCAAAGGGGTCGGGTGCATTGTGTGATGGGTGGCGACCAAGGGAGGGGGCCCTGGCTGTCCGATCCTCGGTTGCAGAAGCTCTTGGGACGTGGAATGTCACCTCTCTGGTGGGGAAGGAGCCGGAGCTAGTGTGTGAGGTCGAGAGGTTCCGGCTAGAAATAGTCGGTCTCACCTGGACGCATGGCTCTGGTTCTGGAACCAGTCTCCTTGAGAGGGGCTGGACATACTTCCACTCTGGAGTTGCCCAAGGTGAGAGGCGATGGGCAGGAGTGGGCATACTTGTTGCTCCCCATCTCGGCGCCTGTACGTTGGGGTTTACCCCGGTGAACAAGAGGGTAGCATCCCTCCGCCTACGGGTGGGGGGACGGGTCCTGACTGTCGTTTGTGCCTATGGGCCGAACGACAGTTCAGACTACCCACCCTTTTTGGAGTCCTAAGAACAAGCTAATGTCAGCAACTGGGACATTTTTTATTTTGTTCTCATATTTAAATGTAAATGTGACAAAAACCAGGAAGATCAATAATTTAATTATCTGTTACTTTGCTTATTGCAATACTAACCTGGTCAATCTGTGGATGATTCCTGCACTAACATGTGTCCCCTCCGTGAATTGCTACCTTGTCGAGGTGGAGGGGCTTTAATGATTCTCACCTTCTGGGGGGTTAATTATAATAATAATAATAATAATAATAATAATTACCATTATTATTATTATTATTATAATAATAAATCCACACAGTGTCACACTTTATTCTCTTTCTGCTACAAGCCAATTGATTTTACTCACAGCCCAGAGATCTGCAGGTGGTGGTAGAAGAAAAAAAAAAAAAGCCCCACGAACAAAAAAAAAAGAATAATTAATTCTGTAATTATTTACAGAATTATTTATTCTGTAAATAATAATTACCATTATTATTATGTTAGGTGAAATGTATATATTATCATATATTTGTTGTTTCCTTTATAACAATAGTGTTACTTATATGATGTTCCTTGATTGTTTTCTTTTCCCTAAACATAAAGACTGTTTCTGTATGTTTTGAGCTACTTTATCTCCGTCTTCACAAGAGGGCCTCCCTGAAGAGAAGCAGTGATAACCGTGCTCACGGGGTTCATTGCTCACCAGGACTTCTTCTTCCTTTGAGCTGTTACATAGCTGACGAATCGCCGCCTTGAAGATATACGACCTGTTCTGTTTTTACTCTGTGTTCTAATGCAAGATAACATGTGTTTAGTTAGTGATTGTCATTAGCACTGCAACTAAGTAATGAAATGTTCTGTCCCCACCCTTTAGAGTTGCAGTGCTCTCTGTGATAGGGACTCTGAAGATAATAAAAAGAGAGGAGCGGACAAATGTGTTTCAGAGCGGTTGGAGATTTGTAACTGTAAACACATCTCTGTCCGTTCTCCTCGCGAGTACAAAAGAATCTAACTCTCTTGTCTTTTCTGTGTTGTTCAACTTGTCTTTAATAGGTGTCAAACCTGACATTTACTTGGTCCTTCGATTGCCGGTCGCCAATATACCGGAAGGATTCCAGCAGGTCTGGTCGACCCCAGTACAGACCGTGCGCACGGTCTGTACGGTTGACGGTGCTCCAGGGAAAGACAACGGGGGTGAGTGATTCTTGTTTAAAAAGTGGCGAGTGACTGAGGGTCATTGCGCGCACAGAAAACCCTGTCAATTCTAGACTCTAACAGGTAACAAATAGAGCACGAAATCCGTGGAGGACGGCGGAGTCCTCGCACAAAATTCCGTGGTTAGGTGGACGGAGCCTGGTGCCTTCCTGTTCAGGGAGACGGGGCCCGACGAATACCCGTTGCAAAAAGGACGGCGGAGTCCTGCGAGAACAGGCGCTTAAATTCCGCGACAAAATAAAAAATAGGAAAAAAAAAAAGAGTGTGTGTGACTGTGCGAGTGATTGGAGGTAGAAATACCACTTGGTATTTTACCTCATATAAAACAGTAGGATTGTAACCAGCAAACCTCTTGGGGATGCAGAGGTAAGAACCCCCACTCGAAAGAGTTGAAGCGTGGGTTACCTCAACAGGTTGTTTCAATTGCTGGCCTACTGAACAGAACCCCAGATTTTAGGACTCCCTAGGCGTCGACAAACTGGGCCAAATTTCATAAAAATGGGGAAAGGGATGAGTAAAAATAAGCCGACAGACAGTTTAACATCAAATGACTGGAAATATGTCGAAACCCAGGATCCTGGTAAAATAAAACATTTGGATAATTGGATAACAAACTATAACTTTGACGGCCGTCTTAACTCACAAAAACTGACTTTACTGCAGGATAATAGCGCTAAAAAGAGAAAATGGGCAGAATAAATTTTAAAAAAAAGGAGTGTGGAACAGAGTAAAGAAGAAAAAATGTGTAATGTACTACAGCAACGAGGATAATGAAACTGGGTCAAGGAGGCAGATAACGCAGCAACAAGCAGCGGGTGGGGTGGAGAAATAGATGGTGATTCTCAAAAGATACAATAAGATCATGGGTAACTAAACATTACATAGGATTGGGGACTGGAACCTTAGATGAATACATTAATCATGCTATTCATGCTGAGAAGGTGGTAAAAGAGAAGAAAAAGGTTCCAGGAGTTTTCCTCCAGAATGAGGAACAAGTTTTTTATCAATGGGGACGAGGAAGAGGAGATTTTAGAGGCAGGGGTCAGAAATAAAAAAGGAAGATTTCTTTGTCGTCCTTGGATATGGGGAACCATATTATCACTATTCATTGGATGTGCCTAACAGGCCTCCACACAACATTGCACAGACTCTTCTGGCTGAGGGGCGTAAAGCCGTCTCTGCCCCGCAGGATCAAAGATCTCCTGAGAGTCTTCACATCAGTCTTTGGGTTAAAACAACTCCGGGGCCTGATAAGAACTATGAAGCCAGGCTCAACAAGGTCACCCCGGCCAAGATAACAGTGACCTATCTGTACACTGACACACAACACACCTCGGTGGCAGCAGTGAGCCTCCCAGAGGAATTAAAGTTTTTGAACAGAACATGGACACCTCCACATGTGTCCCTGTTTAAACATAAGAGTGAGCAGTGGGATAAATTGGGCGGGGTCGTCGAGGAAGGAGAAGCTGCCACTGATTGGGTGGCAACCTCCACAAATGTGGCAACTAGTGCGTCTACTGGGTTAACTAGAAAAGCACTTTTTTGGACAGCATGGGTTCAAAAGGGGCAGCGTTTGCACTCTAGACAACACTGACATCTATTGCTTACAGAAGAAGAGGAAGTTCTCTTAAAGGACATTCCTGATAAGTTATGGTCTAAAGGGCCCACGGATGTTGGCCTCGTGAAAGGAGCCTTGCCAGTGCAAGTTGGACCTAGAACTGAATTTAGACCAAAGGTGAAACAGTACCCTTTAAAAAAGGATGCGCAGGAGGGTATAAAACCAGTAATTAAAGACCTTATTGAGGCAGGAGTCGTAGTACGGTGTGAAAGTTCTCCGTGCAACACTCCTATTTTTCCTGTCAAAAAACAGCCCCCTTCTGTCGGATGGCGGATGGTTCAGGATTTACAAGCAGTAAACAATGCTGTAATTCAGAGGGCACCATGTGTACCTGACCCACACACATTGTTAAATTCCCTTAGATCAGATGCAAAGGTATTCACTGTTGTAGACATCAGCAATGCCTTTTTCTCAGTACCTGTTGATAAAGAGAGTCAATTCTGGTTTGCCTTTACTTTCGAAGGGAACAGGTACACATATACCAGACTGCCCCAGGTCTACTGTGAAGGCCCTACAATCTACTCTCAAGTGATGAGTGCCAGCATGTCAACATTTCAACCCCCAGGAGGGAGCCAAATTTTGTTATATGTAGATGATGTTTTATTAGCCTCTCCAAACATGGAAACCTGTAAGCAAGACACCTTAGCGCTTTTGAAACATTTAGCTGAAGAAGGTCATAAGGTCAATAAAAATAAACTCCAGCTATGTAAAGAACAAGTAAAATATTTGGGTCATGATTTGAGTGCAGGGGGATGAACCATATTGGAGGATAGAAAAAAAACAATTCTCCAAGCCCCCAAACCACAAACAAAAAACAGATGATGTCCTTTTTAGGACTAACTAACTATTGTCGAACTTGGGTGCCCAATTATGCAGAACTTGTGGCTCCTTTAAGCAAATTGATGTATGAAAAAGATCTTAAAATGTCCTCTCCGCTGAGTTGGACAGATGAAGCAGAAGAGGCCCTTTGCAGAATAAAACAGGCCCTTGTGTCAAGCACAGCACTTTCTCTACCAAACTATTGAAAACCTTTTGTTCAAATGGTAGATTGTAAAGGTCATTTTATGACTTCTGTACTGGTTCAACAACATGGTGTTAAAATGAGACCAGTAGCATATTTCTCTTCTAAACTAGATAGTGTGACGTGTGCCTTGCCTCGCTGTGTGAGAGCCATCATTGAGCTTCTATGGCAGTAGAAGTTAGTGCTCCTATAGTTCTGTCCCATCCATTAACATTAAAAGTACCACATGACGTCTCAGCCCTTCTGTTGCAGACCAATATGACATTCTTATCACCTGCCAGGCATCTCTCATGTATGGTCCACTCTCTTACCTCAACCCCATCTAACTATTGAAAGATGCACTGTTTTAAATCCTGCAACATTGTTACCTCTCCCCCAGGCTCACCCAGTATATTGTCAGCAAAAAAATAAATAAAATAAATTTAATTTTAGCAGTTATCCATACAGGTATCTTGTTTGGTTTTTGTTTTGTTTTTCCATTCTGACTCATCCTGATGTAATGATTATTGTTTAAAGTATTTCAGGCTGCACCTACCAGCTATCGCAGATGTTCCCACATCTGTACATAAACACCTGGTTCAGCTCAGCTAAAGCTTTTTGTAGGATGGGAGAAGGAGTTTTTATGAATGTTTACAAATGACTACTAGAAATGGCTTTTTTGAGGTTTTCTTTGTGTTTTTAGACAGTTTCCTAACTTATCTCAGAAACAATCAAGTATACAAACAGTCAAAACTTTTGTATGCTCTTTTCTAAGCTGAAACTAAAGTTTAAAGTGCTTTCCTCTGCCTTTTGAGTTGTGATCATGTACTTAGTCCATCTGTGCGTTTATCTGTAGTTTTGTTGCACATTGTTTTTGTTTTTCTCATTTCTTGATGTTTCGCAGATATGAAGGGCTACAAACTCATTACAAGAATTTTTAAGGGTTATTTATGAGGCATATGTAGTGATAAGTGAAGCACTGCCGTGGAATGAAGGCACACCTACCTCACAATATGTAACGTAGTGTGAGAAACACTGACCATCACTATTTACTTGATACATTTTATTGCATTGTAAAGGACCTAATAATGTGTGTATTCATGAAATGGCCATATTCAGACTTGTTATGTTGTCAGAGGGGTTGGGTTGTTTTAAATTTAATCACAGAAATACTCGACGAGGTTTTTTGTTGATACTGATTTGTTGTTCTCCTTAAGTTCTGACCTTTGGTTCAGGAAAACATGCTAAAGGTTAATTGACAGAATTCAGACCTTCCACTCACCTTTCTGTAATATGCTTGCATACAGCTCTCAATGAAGAGCCAGATTATTTTGCTGTGGTACATTTCTATTCAAAATCCTTTTTCTTTGGTCTTTAATGTTTTAATTTTCTGAGAAGCTAAAGTTTGGGTCTTTAGTAGCTGTAAAGAATCATTAAAACTGCCAGAAATAAGCATTTTACTGTTTTAAATCTTAGAAGTTTCACTTTTCCGTTAAATTTCTTAAATAACATTTTGATAGTTTAGGTTTGATGCACTTTTGATGAAATGGCGAGTAAATATGTTGTTTTTGTTTTTATTTTGTGTTTTCATCAGGGAACGACTGTTGTGTTGTGTAGTATGTATGGAACCAAGGCCTCTACTTCGTGTGACTCCAGCAACCATCACAAAACAATGTTTATTAGAAGTAATGACTAAGACTAATCCTAATAGCACCTGTGTGATTTATGATTCAATATTTCCCCTTACAGCAGCAGATGAAAAGAAACCTTTTCTTCTAAAGATAGCTCCGAGTAACTTCTCATGTGTAAATATAACAGGGTCTGGGAAAAGATTGGGAAATCTTTCAGACACCATGTGTTCTACTGTAATCACTGTAAACAATGACTTTAACCCTGTTTCTCGTGCAGATGTTTGGTGGTGGTGCGGTGACGACAGACTTTTTGATAGATTACCTCGAAAGGTGACAGGGTTTTGTGCATTAGTTTCCTTATTGTTACCTGTGTCTGTCTATCCTATGTCCGCAAATGATCTAATTCACACCTTATCTAGCATTTTGCCACAGCAGTGGCATCATTTAGAGAAACGCGAACTAACATGGAAAAAATTATGATGATCCCACGTACATCGCCGCCATCGGCGTCCCTCGCGGTGTACCTGATGAATATAAATTAGTCGACCAAATTTCAGCTGGTTTTGAATCTTCAATTTGTTGGTGGTGTACGATAAACAAAAACGTAGACAGAATCAATTACATCCATTACAACGTGCAAAAACTGGGCAACTGGACACAGGCTGGTTTCGAGGCGGTGCACAAGCAGCTGGCCGCTACCTCACTGATGGCTTTCTAAAGCCGCATTGCTCTTGACATGCTGCTAGCTGAAAAAGGGGGTGTGTGTGCTATCTTTGGAGGAAGGTGCTGCACATTTCTGCCAAACACAGCAGCTAATGGGAGCCTGACGAAGGCCATTGCGGGTCTCCGTACCTTTAATGGCAAAATGACAGAACTCTCTGGTGTGAATACTTCCATGTGGGATGCATGGATGGATGTTTTTGGAAAGTACCGAACCCTTGTGTCCTCTATCTTAGTATCAATTGCAGTCTTTGCTGCAAGTTTAACCTTGTGTGGATGTTGTTGTATTCCTTGCCTGTGTTCCTTGTTTAACCGTCTCATTACCACAGCAATCTCTC
This sequence comes from Xiphophorus hellerii, assembly GCF_003331165.1. NCBI lineage: Eukaryota > Metazoa > Chordata > Actinopteri > Cyprinodontiformes > Poeciliidae > Xiphophorus > Xiphophorus hellerii. The sequence goes on from NC_045675.1 coordinate 26,446,637, forward strand.
CCATGGACGACCAGAAGGCACAGATGTATCCTTTGTTAGCAAAACATCCTGAGCCTGACGAAGGATACTCTGATGACGACTCTCAACCTGTATCCAGACCCTAACCTGTGGGCTGAATGCGATCCCTGAGTGTAAGCATGTTTGCGTTCCTAAAAATGAACTCCCGGCTGAAAATCGTTTGAAGTGGCTGCGTTTGGAGGGATATGAGAATTGGAACAAATATGTGATAAATAGGGGGGGAATGTTAGGTGAAATGTATATATTATCATATATTTGTTGTTTCCTTTATAACAATAGTGTTTCATATTTGATGTTCCGTCTTATATGCCTTTATTGTTTTCTTTTCCCTAAACATAAAGACTGTTTCTGTATGTTTTGATCTACTTTATCTCCATCTTCACAAGAGGGCCTCCCTGAAGAGAAGCAGTGATAACCGTGCTCACGGGGTTTATTGCTCAGCAGGAACTTCTTCTTCCTTTGAACGGTTAGATAGCTGAAGAATCGTCGCTTTGAAGATATACGACCTGTTCTGTTTTTACTCTGTGTTTTAATGCAAGATAACATGTGTTTAGTTAGTGATTGTCATTAGCACTGCAACTAAAATGCTTTGACCCCACCCTTTAGAGTTGCAGTGCTCTCTGTGATAGGGACTCTGAATGTAATAAAAAGAGAGGAGCAGACAAATGTGTTTCAGAGCGGTTGGAGATTTGTAACTGTAAACACATCTCTGTCCGTTCTCCTCGCGAGTACAAAAGAATCTAACTCTCTTGTCTTTTCTGTGTTTGTTCAACTTGTCTTTAATAGGTGTCAAACCTGACATATTATTATTATTATTATTATTATTATTATTAATAATAAAATAATAATAATATTAGACCTGTCCTCGAGAGGAATCAGACCAAGAGCAATTCAAACACATCAACACATGTCTTAGTGCAGCGTTGGCACCACAGATAATAAAATTATGTGAAACTATAATTGGAAAAATGAATAATGTATTTTCTCTGAGTTCTTATTGACACTAAAGATGATGTTTAATCTGCTCTAATCCATGTTCAGAAATCTGCTCTTACTTTACATTAACAACATAAATGCATAACTTTACCATCAATTCAAGAATGGGATGTAGATATTCATATTAAAGAAACAGAAATATGGGAATAATTGCAAAACATTAACAGAAAACTTAAATCATTGATTGAACTGATGTGTAATTTACAGAATAAGCTTTAGTTTTTATTTCTAGTGTAATTTTACTCAGTTTTGCTCTCTTTGAGGAAACGGAGCAGGAAGTTTATTATCTTCACTTCAAGTTCTGTAAAGGACTTAAATAATGCTATAAATCAGCCTGTTAGTTATATTCCAGCTTTGATCAGTTTTTATTGATATGTTATCTCTTTATATCTAAACTCTGTTAATCTAAAGTCTCACTGCATGATGTGACCTTTACTGTCTGACCTTTAAACTGAATGATAAAGTTTTTTCTGGGAAGGAAAAAGTGTCAAATATAAAAGATTCACATTTTTTTGTATAAAAACATTTCTGAATTAAAAGTTTATATTTTTATACAGATCATGTTTCTGGTTTCATGTTTGTCTTGTTTTTTTCATGCTGAGTCACATTTAAACTCCCTGAGTCAGCAGCTTCACTGTAATAAAACCTTAGATTCATGAACAGTTATCAGTTAACATTTTGACCAAAATTATTAATGAACTTTAAAACCAAAATGTCTGGAAGTTAATCTGGTCTGTCAAAGAAAAATAATTCAGTTTATCAGAAGAGAAGAAGATATTCAAAATCATTTATCTCAGTGTGATCCCAACCATGAAACTATAGAACAGATGAAAACAGATTCATGTGACGTTCAAAGTTTAAATATGAATTTTCAGATATTTTAGTGAGGATCCAAACATGTTTAAAGGCCAGAGGATCTTCAACCAGCAGCAGGTTTTATGGAAATCATCTCCATAACCTGACAGTCTGGGTCAGTTCAGTGTTCTGGAGTGGATCATCTGATCAGTGAATTATGAATATTATTAGTTTTGATTCTATATTTCTCCACAGCATGTGAGTTTGTTTCTGCAGAGCATGGACAATATTTGATATTTAAACATTATAAAATGAATTTTTTACCTGTAGAAGATTTATTTTCAGGATCCAGGAGGATTTGGATCATATGTACCTCATGCAGTTTGAACATCAGAGTTTTGGTTTTATGGTAATTAATTCATTCAGACTGAACTCCTGGTGTAAACATGATCAGGAAGAGAAACTGCAGAAACTGGGCAGTGAGCATGAAAACTGCTAAAAGAGTGGAAGATAATAATACTCGATATTTTCTTTGTGGGCTGCACAGTGGTGCAGTTGGTAGAGCTGTTGCCTGGCAGCAAGAAGGTTCTGGGTTCGATTCCCGGCCCGGGGTCTTTCTGCATGTTCTCCCTGTGCATGCTGGGTTCTCTCTGAGTTCTCCGGCTTCCTCCCAAAAGGTTAATTTAGGTAAATTGGTTTCTCTAAATCCTCCCTAGGTGTGAGTGTGTGTGCATGGTGTCCTGTCTGTCTCTGTGTTGCCCTGCGACAGACTGGTGACCTGTCCAGGTGAGCCCACCTCTCACCTGAAATATTCACTACAGAGGCAGCAGCTCCTCCTGACCCCACTAAAGGTCAAGGTGTTAGAAAAATGGATGGATTTTCATCTAGTTTTCTTTTTCGGCATCATAGATATTTGGATTGCTGATGTTATTTCAGCAGGGATAGGTTTCATTCTTCATAACTGAGGCAGATGGGCTACAGCAGCAGAAGACCACACCAGGTGCCACTCCGTTCAGCTAAGAACAGGAAACTGAGGCTACAATTAGACACTAATTTTGTCTGTTGTCCAATTTTGTCCACCAAAATTGGACAATAGAAGATTGGAAAAACGTTGTCTGGTCTGATATATGGTAGGGTCAGAATTCTTGTCAACAAGTTGAAAGCATGGATCCATCCTGAATGTATCAACGGTTCAGGCTGGTGGTGGTGGTGCAATGGTCCTGGCACACTTTGGGCCTACTAGTACCATCTTCTGATGGCTACTTCCAGCACCATGTCATAAAGCGTGAATCGTCTCAGACTGGTTTCTCGAACACGACAAAGAGTTCACTGAACTCAAATGGCCTCCATAGTCACCAGATCTCAATCCAACAGAGAACCTTTGGGATGTGATGGAATGGGAGATTCGCATCATGGATGTGCAGCTGACAAATCTGCAGCAACTGTGTGATGCTATCATGTCAACATGGACCAGACTCTCTGAGGAATGTTTCCAGCACCTTGTTGAATCTATGCCATGACGGATTAAGGCAGTTCTGGAGGGAAAAGGAGGTCAAACCCGGTACTAGCAAGGTGTACCTAATAAAGTGGCTGGTGAGTGTATAATAATGTCTTTGATCTGTAACATTTGCACAGCATCGGATTTGCCATGAGTTTAATTTCCAGAGTTTTTAAAAAAATAATATTTGAATTGCTCCTCTCCCCAGACCAAGCCGCTGGTTGTGACTGATTAATTGGCCATGTGGTCTGACCAGCAGGACCAAGCAAAGAGCTCTGATCTGCCTATAGCTGAGCAGCTTCTAGTTTTGTCCTCCTGATTCAGTTAATCGTTGTTGTTACTAAGCAGACCAGTAAATTATGTCCTCAAATTTAGCAGAGCTATCATCATCGGTGAGACCTGCTGGAGCAAAAGCAGCATGTGTGGTGCCCTGGGTTTTTCTGCACGTTTTATAATAGACGGACAACGTTTGAATGGACTGTGTCTGTGGTTTTCCCCCAAACTGACCACTGAAGTCTTTCACTTCATCTGTGTGGTGCTGATCAAGTGCTAATGGCTTTCACTTTGACTCCATAACACATAGTTGTAGGATGCAAGTTGCTCTCACAGTCTTGTGTTCTACAGAGTTGGGTTATCAGAATGAAATCTTCACATCTATTGACTCTGCCAAAATGGACTTTGCCCATCGATCAGCTCCCCAGAAGCTGTGAACTACAGATCCAGGGAGGATCAATGATATCACTGCCAGTAAACCCCTCCTTCAATGCTATTGGCTACTTTGGGACTTCACAGCTGCTTTAGCAGGAACTGAGACAACAGAGCCACTCAGCCCAGACAGGCCTTTCAGCTCACTAGTGATTAATCAGTGTGTGCATGTGTTCATTTGTCTTTGCTTAGAAGACAACTTATACATCCATTCAGTCTTGGAGTAAACAATGGTGTATTTGTTTGAAATATTTTCTATGTTTAACAGAGTTTGTTTTTAACTGATTCTTTTATAAATAATTTATTTATATTTATTTCAGATTTTTCTAATGCCTTTGACATGCTGTATTGTAGACTTACTGTAAGTGTGTATGTTGGGTATTGGGTGTGCGTGTGTGTGTGTGTGTAGGTCTGTGTAATTCTCAACATGCAGGGTGCATACACATTGCCGTTGTTGGCCGACTATGAGCAAACACACAGTCGACTGATCATTAAGTCATCATTAAGCTGATGATCAGGCATATGATGAAACAGTCAAGCTATTTATCCCTTCAAACATTTACTTAAAGTGAGTCCCTGAAGACAAAAACAGTGTGCATTGTACTACCCTAAGTAGTTTCTCAATTATAAAAATCCAGTTGTCTGTAATTTGCTATGTATAATCTTCCTTATATCAAGTTAACACTAAACTTGATGTAAACAAATTTAAAACTGGCTACATGCCGTTCAACGATTCTCATTGCATAAATTACTGCACTAACTTTCTTATTGAAGGAGAGAATTTTAACGGCTACATGAAATGAAAGGCCAGATGGTTGCAGCCATATTCACCCCTTATACTCATTCAGATACAGACTTTATATGTGACTCTATAGTGTGTAGGCTGTAACAATGGGTAGACACAGGGGCACTATCTCTGCTAAATGCTCCTCACATTGATTGAGGACTAAAGACCCAATCTAAATCCATGCCATGTCAGCCGTCCAGTAGTATGTACTGTAGATATCCACACTAAACAGTTTTGGATAAAACCTTCCTTTGGGTTTGTGCTGTGGACATTTCAGATGCTGTCCGTAATGTCAATGACACCCACATGACCAGAGGTGTGACTGTAATGCTGACTGACTTCTTCAAACAAGATAGTCAGCTTGATTTATGTTTGGCCCATCAGGCTCCAATGTAATTTGTTATATTGCTAAACAATTCTGGGATATTTTTGTTGGTTTGGTAAGCCTGTGTTCTGTCTATGAAGACATTTTGCCTGTGGGAGCTTCAGAGATGGCTGAGCTGTTGTGATGTGGCAGTGTGAATGTTTGGTGTTTGTGTTTTTTTAATGCGGCAGATGGTCTGGTTGTAGACTAAACAACCGATTAGCATGTTCAAGGGTCACCCTTGTCCTAAGCTGAAATTTATTACAATGTGACAAAGAAAACAAGGTAAAATCATAATTGAAGCGATAGCTTTAAACAAACGTAAAAAAAACTAAAAAAAACAGCAGTCTTATTAATCCATATTTTGGATCCTTTTTTTCCTACTTGGTTTGTACTTACGATGAATTGGTAGTTGTGTCAATGCTTATTGTCTAACATGGCCATACCACCTTATTGTCAGTCTCCCAATTGTATGTTAATGTCCGCAGTCACACACAAGACCACACCATATCAGAGACATCTCTGGAGGTGTAATGTTTAATAAACATTCAAATGACAAACTGATATGGAATCATCTTTTTTCCTCCTTCAGCACTTGGATGCAAAAAAACAAATGAAATGATAGAAAATTATCTGCTGTTTATGGCTACTTTGGGTTCACAGGGGAACTGGTTCCCATCTCCCATGGTAAATGAGGGACAGGGTCCACTCGTCTCTCCGCTGTCAAAGACAAATCAAACTAATTTCAAAGAATTTCCGTAAGGTGTTCCCATTTTCTGTGTATAATTTCAGGTCAGAGCCATCCAAAGCTTTGGATAAAGGAAATGGGTTAGCATCATTAGCATTAGCATCATCAGTTTTACATTGCTACTGATGCTAGACATAATTAATAACATTCAACAACATTTCATCCTCCAGATTTTCTTTTACATATTGCTGATGTGGTCCACCATTGTGTCTGTGGATTTCCATCCCTCAACCAGTAAAAAGCTGGAGGATTGAAGCCTCTTCAGTGCCATGTTCCATGTCTCAGGGTCTCTGTCTCCTGGGTTCTTCCTCAGGTCAAGGGTTAGTCTGTGTGGAGGGGGATGAATCATCAGTCTCTTAGCAAACTCCAGCAGATCAGCAGGCTGAATGAAATTGGACCTGTTTAAGAAAAAGAGACACCATTCTGTAATACAGTTAAAAGGCAGAAATACAGAACCAGTCGAAGGTCAATCAATGTCTGGTTCAATGTAACCAGTCTGTCAACCAGATAATGTCTGGTGGCTTTTGAAGTAAAAAAAAAAAACTAAACAAATTTAGAATTTATTGCTGTAACATTTTAAATCTTAAATATAATATTCATGAACAATACTTTTTAGAGCATAGCAGTGGGTGTATCGAGATTTAAGGGTACATGGAACCATGAATGCACCTTGGTTTGGGTTTTAGCTAGTTTAATATTTTAGAAATCTTTTCAAAGTTGGAGTGATTTAAATTTAAAATGTACATGAATTTTGAAAAACAAGTTGAGTAATCTTGCTTAAGTTAAATGTGTCTGGAGTAGATGTTCTCTGCTCTGTCATTTAGACCTCAACATAGTATCCTTTATGATAGTTTTTGATGACAGCTTTTAGTAGCTAATCAAATGTTGCTTACTTCCTGCCACAGGAACAGCAGAGCTCTCTTCTCATTATGCTAGAAACATGCTACCAACACATAAGTGAAACATAATGTAAAACGTTTAAGATAGAGGTGACAAAAAGAGAGTAAAATCCACCGACTTTAAAAGAAGAAAATAAGCAGTTCTGTTTGAGGTCAGACTGTTCTCACCTGAGGTCTAGTTGCTTCAGTGAGCTCTGTGACTGGTCTGAGAACAGTTCTGCCAGCACACACACATTCTTAGCTGTTGGCACAAGAAGGAAAAATGGATCATTTAGTAGCAAGTTCAACAGCAACAATTAGCTGAATTAATAAATGCTGCTACTATTTCAGGGTTTCCCCCAGTGTATTATAGGCCTGGCAGCCCACCATGCATTACTAGTCAAACCACCAGGCTAAACCTTGTTTATGTTTTTAGGAAAATAATAATTTTAAAAAAACCAAAAAAAACCAACGCTTTTTTGTTTTTTTACAGTCAGATTGCAAGCGTCTCTATTGCTCTGAGCGTTTCACTGGCAGAGCAGATTTATTCCTAAAAGATATGTTTATAGAAGATAGGTTTATAGTTTATGCATAGGGGACCCTTTTGCTGCTAAAAGCATCAGCACAGCTTATGTGTTAAATTTAGTGAAATATGGGAGATGGGGAGTAGTTTAATTGGCCAACCTAAAAAGCAATAAATTAAAATCGCAGTTTACTCATTTGTATGAACAAACAGAGCTCAGACTCAAAGATTAAACTCATACCGTCAGATTGTAGCTATGGTAACGAAACAATCTAACTATGAATACGGTTCTTTGAACTTTTACAAAGTAAACTTGCCAGCTCCTTTTAATCTTACATTTAAATGTTAAACCATTTAAAATCTTTTAAGTTATGTATGCTGAAACCATTAAATCAAATTTAGCAGCATTGATCATCTCAATAAACAAATGTTACATTTATGTATCTGTGGTTTGTGTTAAAATATTAGCATTTATGGGCCCCTGGAGCCCTGGGGGGCCTGATGGAGTCACTGACTTAATTTGGATTAAACAGAAGTGCAAATATTTAATATTCATTTTAATTGTATTTTTTGATTTGCTGTTTTTAAGATTAGTTGTGGGTTTAGATAGCGTTTCACTGGAGATATTTTCCTGTAACATATAATTACCAAGTAATATTTTTACATTTCCTGTCTATTTTACATCTTTTAATACAAAGACACAGTGGACCGCCTCAACGCCCCGACCACTGGGCTTAGCAAGTTTTCTGGAGGAGACCCTGTATTTCATGTCAATATTTTCAAAATCTTTCTTTTGTTTCCTTCTTTATCTTTTTGGTTAGAACATATTGGCAACGGCGCAAATAATTTCTAAAAATGTCATAGCTACAAGTCTGAACTACATCCTACTTACAAAAAAATCATGAAGATTGCTTACCGAGCCGATTCTGTGCTAGACTCAGAGAGTGAAGTGAAGGCATCTTCAACGCAGCCACCAGCTCTACAAGACTTTTTTCTGGGTTGATACACCTCTCCAGAAGACGACAGTCGTTGAAGCTTAGCTCTAAGTGAAGGACAAGCAGGAGTAGGGTTTCTCTGGGATGAGATTCACATTTGATTGATTGCTCCTAGTTTATGCTGCATGTCAAGCAGGACACAGCCAGAAACTCCTCAGCAGACACTGAATGATGGAAGCCATTACTCTGTTTTCTCCTTGGCTTACCTTCCAACATGCAGCCTCTCAGCAGTTTCAGGATGTCAGGCAGACAGTCACATAATTTTATATCCTCAAACGTCAGAGCTTTTAAACTGTGATTGGATTCTGAAAGGCGAACACAAATGATATGAGAACAAACTGCTTTATTGGCATTACAGCAATCAAACCCTTACAATTGTTTGATTGCTGTATTGCTTGATTGCACCTTTTTACACATTCTCTGGTACTTTGATAATATATCTTTGAGGATGAGCTCTATGTCTTTGACACTGCATGGCCTCCTTACCATCACCCTAATTTTTAGTTCCCTGCACAAATCCATCAGTCAGGACTCTGGCTGGGTCACTCCAAACGTTGACATTTCTCTAGAGAAACGTGGGTATGATTAAAAGATTACTTTAAACCTAATTCTAATTTTGGTCTTAACTGTACAAAAAGCAGGAGGAAGCAGTAAACATACATAAAAGGATTTATAAACAATCAATGGAAAAACAAGATACAATTTCACACTGATAATAAAGACAACTACTTTTTTTTGTTATTTTCTGGATGGTATTAAATATTGTTGACCTGGCAAGATGATACTGGGAGCAAGTCAACCAGCTAATCAACCCAAACTAGCTTTAAAAAGGAGTTAAATAATGATAACTTGTGAAACCAATGAGATTATACCATGAGGACTATCCCTGAGTGAAGATGTGGAAGATCTTTCAGAAAGAACTCCACGTCTTGGCACATTTGCCACTGAAACCATCAGGTCTGTATCAGATCTGATGCTCTATTCCAAATTAAAGTCAGCAGAAAACACTTCACATAATAAGGTTCTCCTCCTCAACTACTGTGGCAGTTCAAACAATCTTTAGATTATCGATCCTATAATGTTAATGTTACATAATCTTATGTTACATTTTATTTGCATCATATTTATACGGATCATTGTATGCATGTTCACTACCCTACCTGTTTCTGTTGAGAATGGGCAGGGTGTGGGTCTTCATGATTTTTCAATAAAAATAAAGCTTCACAAACCATGACAAATGTCCTAATCAGTGATATGCAACCGGCTTCTTTCCATTTCCAATCCCAATCAACAGCATCTCCAGTAAGTAAAGTGTCCTTACCTGAGAGAGTGCTGAGGAGCTGGCTTTGACTGCAGCCAGTGGGTAGTCTCATCCCTGCTATATAAAGTGAGGCGAGATGTGGGCTCCGTCTAAGCACTGACGTCAAGAAGTGTAGATCTGTTTGGAGCTGAATTACTTTCACGGTTAACTTCTCCAGAAGAAGTTCTGCAGAAAATAAGTTGGGAAGAACCAAGATTAAGCTCATCCCTAAATAAATCATTAAACTGGAAAAGGTTCTACTTTTTAGCAAAAAGATCTATTAAGTATTTTTAGGTGTCAATTAGGATAAAACAAGAACCACTGCTCCACATATGCATGAAATTTAAAGAATTAAAAGAGCCTCCCTGCTCAACATTTAGCAGGAGCCACACATTTTGAATTGTGCTTACTGCACCTGATGTGTTGGGCTCAGCAGTTCCAGCATGGTCCAGATTAAATTGCAGTCCCCATATTGCCGTCTGAAACTCGACACATAGGGACGTCAGCCTGGGGCTTGCATTCAGCAGGGTCTTCATGAGTCCAACATGAGGCAGGAGGCCAATGCTGAGCTGGATGAGGCTGCTGCAGCCGCTGTCAGAAAGCTGCTGCAGCGCTCCAGCAAACTCCAACACATCCAACTCCCTGAAGATGGCTGCACAACACAAACATTTCACCTACTGTTTATTCTCTGGTGGAGAGGCAGAATAAAGATTCTCATTTCCATCAAAGGTCACAGGTTAAATATAATTTGCTTCAGCTTGAAACATCTAAAGATTTTTGAGTTTTTATTCAATAAACGTATCATCAATGTAAACTAGAAAATACCGGTTTGGTTTAAATAGGTCACTGACATAAGGAAGAATTGTTTCCATCAAGGTGGTTATTTGGTTTTATGGTCAAGTGGTTCATATCAGAAGAGTGAAATCATCATCTGCCACTAAAGGGACGGGGAGGGAATCATTTCTTTGCCATTAAATCCTTGTTTGAGTTTCTGGAATAGAACCAAACTGATTTAAGGACAGTAAATATCACATTAAATGCTGGGACACACAACACCTTCCATACAGTCATTATTAGTTAACAATGAAGCAAGGCTGAAAAAGAGATCCATGAAGTACATCCCATGATTTAACAGGTTGTAAAAACCCTGAAGCGGCCAAACTAACTCATCAGCCCTCAACAGTGATGTTACAACCAATGAGGGTGAGGTATGGAGGTTACTCTTCTGTGGTGGTCCCAGGGCCAGAAGCCCGATACACCCTGGACAGGTCGCCGGTCCTTCACAGGTCAACACAGACACAACGCACAATTTACTTAAAGTTGTGTATTTGGACTGTGGGAAGAAGCTGGGAACCCAGAGAAAACCTATCACTGCTACCAACAAACTGCATGCAGAAACACCCCGAGGCCGGGATTCAAACCCAGGATCTTCCTGCTACAAGGCAACAGCCCCACCAAACACCTGACAATGTAGGTGCAAGTTTCCTGCAGTTTTCCTTAAGAGAAGACACTTCCTCTTGAACACCAACTGAGCCAATCCACACTCGTTCAGTATGTTTCCAGTTGTCCTACTAAGAACTTAACAAGCAAACTGAGGCCTTTAAAGTTTGACACAGCTCTCGGATTTTTTCTGAGCACATCTGACATTTAGTTGAATTTCCTATGTGGAAAGATTGGCAAAACAACTCAGTTGAGGTAACTGTCATAGATGTTTTTGACTTATGAAAGCAAACTGCCCAACTGAACTGTGGAAACAGCAACAATGGAACCAGTTTGTCACACACAGCTTCTCTCTTTCAGTTGTTTTTCTCTAGGAAATAATGAGAGAGTAAAATATGATGTATTTGTACACCTCAAACAGAACAGGAAGAAATATTTTGCCTTTACATTGTTTCTGTGAATTTAGCACAAAGAGCAGAAAGTTTTGTAACAGCCCCAGCTACGTATATTGGCAGATTTCAGGTAAACTTACATTTGCTGTGAAGACTTAATGACTGAAGGCAAAAAAACGTGGGCAAGGAAAAACTCAGGACCTTGAGAGAATCAGGACCACAGGTTCTGATCTCCAAATGGGTAATCTGTCCAAATGTGCATGCTCCTGCTGAGGGACCATCACAAGGACTAAAAGTATGACAGAGAATCTGAGGGTCCAAAGTAAAGTTCGGTACACCAAATGGGCCTTCCTCCTTCTCCACAGACTCAGAATGTAACTTGGCTCGTTTGCAGGGAATGACATCATCACTCTGATTGCCTGAAGCTGTGGATTCAACATCTGGACTGGAGCTGGCTGGTGAGGTTTGTAAAACATGAGGGAAGGAGAACAGTTTTTTCAGCTCCATGTTGACGTACTGTGACCCACGTCCATGCAGGAGCCATGCAAGGTCCAGGGCAGAATCTATACTAACAACGAGGTTTGTAGTGATCCCATGGTCTAGCAGGCGATGCAGGACATACAGCACAGCTTGTGTTTTCCTCACTGTTAACAGTAAGTGACTGACCTGAATAGTTCTTATATGCTTTTCTAACAGCACTAGAAGAGGTTGCTGATTGGTCGTTAAAGCTTGCAGAGCCTGATGCATACATGGAATGAGTATAAAATGATGAATACTTTTGGCTGCAGAACTCAAGAATGAATTGGATTTTAAATTTGTGCTGTTTTTTAACACATAGTTGTTGCTCAGTCCGTAGAAAACACTTGTGAAAAGCCTCAACATGACTTCATGCTTAGCTTCTGCTTCTGTCCTGAAGTCCAATGCCTGAAAAGTAACAAAAGACAGGAAGTACATCTGGTGAGATCCATATTTACAACGTTGAAATTTGCAAGAGGGTGGCACACTTACACGGCTCAGACCAACCAGGTCCCGGAGGATTTCTACCCATCCAGAATACGTGGATAACCCTGAATTAGGAAACATATCATCAGTTTAAATGTGAGAATGAACCATATTAGAATATTTATAACATAATAGTAATTAGACATCCTGTGATAAGGGGAAGCTAAGCAATAATGTCTGAAAATCCCAACTGATAATGTTACTTTTGCTTTTCAAACTATTTTTTCGAGGTTAGGTCTATGAGAGCAGAAATATTTTGTTTTATGTTTCAGTCTATGACTAAAGACAACCATGGCAATGTACTGCTTAGTAATTGGTGTGTGAAGTTATTAAGTAAGTTCAGGGCCGGCCCAAGCCTCCATGGGGCCCTAAGCAAAATTTGGTTTTGGGGCCCTCTGTTTCTGCTAATAATGTGGACTGGCTGCAATCAGCAGTCAGATTATTAGATCAGGGCTGTTGTAAACAAATATTTTAGCAACTGAGTATTCTATCAATTATTCAAGTAATCAGATAAAAAAAAATTATAAAATAAAATATTGGTAAATCTAACATAACAGAAGTGTTACTATCAGATTTAAATATCAGTCCAATTTTTCATATTTGAGCATCCTTAACAGTTACTTTTCTGTAGTTTAGAAAACTAACCTGTAACAATAATAGCTCACTTTCTAAGTCAACCAGAGGAAAATTTATACAAAAATCTGAAATTATATTCAATTTAATAATAAAGAGGCAGGCTCACAAATATGCTTATAAAAATGTGTATACTCCAGCTTTTAGTTTATGTATTCATCTTTAGTCAGTTTAATAGATGAACTCTCACCTTGCCCAGACATTTCTAGCTTTTGTATCCATGTTAGCCACAGAATGCGACACCTACCAGCTGCATGTCCACTGTGAGAGACAATCTAAAAAATAAAACCCAGAAATCACAATGTATGATTTTTTAAATAATTTATTTGCGTTACTGCTGAAAATAAGTATTTGAACACCTGTGAAAATCAATGATAATATTTAGTACTGTAGCCTTTGTTTGCAATTACAGAGGTCAATCGTTTCCTGTAGTTTTTCACCAGGTTTTCACTGCAGCAGGGATGCCGGCCCATTCCTCCACACAGATCTTCTCTAGATCAGCCAGGTTTCTGGGCTGTCGCTGAGAAACACGGAGTTTGAGCTCCTCGAAAAATTTTCTATCGGGTTTAGGTCTGGACACTGGCGAGGCCACTCCAGAACCTTGACATGCTTCTTATGGAGCCACTTCTTGGTTATCCTTGCTGTGTGTCATTGTCATGTTGGAAGACACAGCCACTGCCCATCTTCAATGCCCTAACTGAGGGCAAGGTGGTTGTTCCCCAAAATCTCACAATACATGGCCCCAGTCATCCTCTACTTTCTAAGGATCATTGATGCGCCATGAGGTGAGATCTTGCATGGAGCTCCAGTCCGAGGGAGATTGACAGTCATGTTTTGCTTCTTCCATTTTCTAATAATTGCTCCAACAGTTAATATTTTTTCACCAAGCTGCTTGGCAATTGTCCTGTAGCCCTGCCCAGCCTTGTGGAGGTCTACAATTTTGTCTCTGGTGTCTTTGGTCTTAGCCATGTTAGTAGTTGGAGTCTTACTGATGATGTGGGGTGGACATGAGTCTTTATGCAGCTAACAGCTTCTAATTTAGAACAACAAGTGGAGTGGAGGTGGACTATTTCGAGGTTGACTGATAGGTCTTAGAATGCCAGAAATTTTGTTGATTGGCAGGTGTTCAAATATTTATTTGCAGCAGTAACATACAAATAAATCATTTATTTTTAAAAAATCATACATTGCAATTTCCAGATTTTATTTTTTAGATTATGTCTCTCACATTGGACAAGCACCTAAGACTGAAAATTTCAAACCCCTCCATGATTTCTAAGTGGGAGAACTTGCAAAGTCACAGGGTGTTCAAATTCTTACTTTCCTCACTGTATGTACCGCCACGATGCACTCCGCCACCCATTTGTTGAGACCGGGATGACATGAAAATTATTTTCCGGTACGTCCGTAAAGCTACAGTTACGTTAGGCATCAACTACAGCGCAGCCGCCCGTGTTCTGTCAGATCGTCATACGTTTAGCACAAACTGATGGCTATATCTATCAGACAAGTATACACAAACATAGAATCATGATGTAGATCGTCATACACTTTGCTATTAACAGCTGTATGACATCCTGACTTAGCGGTTAAGTAGGTTAATGAGTTTTACATGGGCGTGCGTTGTAGTTGACTGCAGCTGCAGCTAGACCCTGTTAAATAAGTTTGAAACCACGACAATGCATGTATATCTATCTAGTCATCATTGAAAACAATTTAATGACTTATTTTCGTCACAACTTGTCGCGTATGAACTCACAGCTCACAGCTGACGGTCGGACTTCTTAATGCGCAGGCATGCGTACTAACTGTATGTATGCTATTCTGACAGCGTATGATAATCTGATAGAACACCTGCAGTGTTCAGTCTATGCGTTCACCTGTATAAATACACCTGCAGCGTTCTTCCCTGCTGTTTGCTCTGACCACACAGCAGCTCCAGGAGGAGAAAGGCTGTCGTACTCCAGGCATCGCGCCAGTCAATTTAAGGATACTTACTGATCCCCCGAAAACGACAAAAACCCGGACATTATCATCAATTAATAAAATGTCCCTAGACTGAACTTGAAAATTGGATGTTATGCTGTTAGTACTTAGCAACAACTAATAGGGAGACGTGAGAGCGTCGCCCAACACAAGTAATGAACAGGTGTTACAGAAAAATCCATCAATTTCTGTGACTACAGGGGGCAACAGGGTGCGAATACTGGGTAAATACTGAGACAGCTGGGATTCAGTTATTACAACTAAAAACCAGTGATCAGGCCCGAAACCTGGGAGTAGTGATGGACTCTGACCTGAACCTCCAGAGCCACATAAAGTCAGTTACAAAGTTGGCCTTCTATCACCTGAAGAACATTTCCAGGATTAAAGGACTAATGTCTCAGCAAGATCTAGAGAAACTCATCCATGCGTTCATCTTCAGTCGTATTGACTATTGCAACAGCGTCTTCACAGGTCTGTCCAACAAATCAATCAAACAGCTGCAGCTGATCCAGAACGCTGCTGCTCGCGTTCTCACTAAAACCAGGAAGACAGAGCACATAACACCAGTTTTAAAGTCCCTCCACTGGCTCCCTGTAGCTCAAAGAATAGACTTTAAAATACTGTTGTTAGTTTACAAATCACTGAACGGCTTAGCACCACAATACATTAAAGATCTGCTGTTGTTGTATCAACCTTCCAGACCTCTCAGGTTCTGGTTCTGCTCTGCATCCCCAGAACCAGAACCAAACGAGGAGAAGCAACATTCAGCATCTATGCACCACAAATTTGGAACAAACTTCCAGAAAACTGTAAAACAGCTGAAACACTGACTTCTTTTAAATCTCGATTAAAAACCCATCTGTTTAGAATTGTATATGAAATGTAATCAATTACAAATTTATTGATGGAACTTGACTTAATGTCCTGTTTTGATTGTTGATTCTATGTTACATTGTGTTTCTGTGTTTGTAATGATGTAAAGCACTTTGAAATGCCTTGCTGCTGAAATGTGCTATACAAATAAAATTTGATTGATTGATTGATTGATTGATTGATTGTAAGATTCATGGCTCCGATATTACCATCGCATTGACGGAGAAAATATAATGTATTACTTTGTATTTGAGGCGGAACACTGACCATCACATTGAATCCCTATGTGCTGTCGTTAAAATATGTAAACCAACTGTGGCCATTTAATAAATTGGTACGCTATTAAGAAATGGATCACACTGGTCACAGATTATTCTGGCCAGAATAATCCGTGACCTTACTGTACAGGTCAGTAAATAATGTCAGAGTTTAAAACAACTATTTTTCAGAGTTCTACCACCTCATCACTACAATCTGGGTGTATTTATAATAATATTTAACCCTCAAATAGCTAAAATCACACTGGTTATTCAAATCACAGATTATTCTGGCCAGAATAATCGCGCTATCGCCCCCTGCGGTCACTAAAAATGATGGGTCACAGATTTTGCTGCAGCAACGGCCGGAACACAGTGCGCTAAATGATAAAACATAATTTAATGAAGTTTTGAGGCAGATACATTTTCCTCAAGGAATTTAAATAATTGAGGTACGTGAATCATTCGAGGAATCGTTTCAGCCCTAGATTAGATTATTCGCACACCTCCTATAAACTTATTGCATCTCTGTCACAGTGTTGTTTACATTATATCCTATATGCATGAATCATATAGGAAACATTTATTGGCCAGCCGATGTATCTGCACCAATTTTCTGAATTTTGAGAGATTGGTGATTGGCTGATACTTACACATGAAGCCAATCTTATCCCAAATCTTATTTACCTCAGCAAAGATTTAAAAGTAAATCACCCACTGTCCTCTTCTGCTCTTCCGTCAGAGGTTTGACTGACAAATCGGCCACCAGCTTATGTCTGCACTTCTGCTTTAACAATAGTCACCCCACTGTTGCCAGCTCAGTGACTTTCTTGCAATATTTAACGACATATCCAAGAAAAAAAATGCTATCAACCAAAATCTGAATCGTCGGGTAAGGCTTTTTAAAGATCCCCAATTGACGATCACCAAGAAAACTGCAATCGATGCACCCCTACTTAAGACGGAATACATACACACATATTTATGACATACTTTGATTGAATTCATTTCTCTTAGGTGTGATTCCAGTAGCTAAAAATTACATTTACACCAGGTGAGTCTTTCTCGTCTAAGAATGGGGACCGGTACTGGCCTGATTTTGTGCCGTCAAATAATTTTGGCAGTGCTCCTGGAGAAGCTTCTCATAATTTATAAGTAGATGTAAAATTCTCATAATTTATAAGTACATGTAAAATTAATATTTGCTTTAGATACATCATGATCAGCAGCAAACAACACATTGCCAATGTAATAGAACATTTCATTTTTATCCTTATTTTACCTTTGATGGAACTCATGATATTTATTACCATTTATTTACTGATTATATCTGCTGTGTTTTGCAATTTCTGCAACATGTGTTTTTCCATTAAAGAAGTTTCCAGATAATGTTTAGATGCTTCAACAGCTGTGATAGTATAAGAGACCTGAAGACATCTTGGGTAAAATGCTTGATCTGGCAATTGTCTTAAAGGACTGACATGTGCGGAATGTAGTTTGTATCCTGCACCCATGAGTGCAAAGAAAAATGAGAAGTTTGTCCTGAAATTATTATCGGCTCTCTTTCCTGCCATAAAATCGTCCCCTCCAAGAGGTGAGGGACGGTTTATGAGGTGGGGGTTAGGATTGTCTCTGTGGTCCATCTGGCAATAGAGATAAGATCAGACTTTGGGTGGGTCTTTGCCTTGCTGTGACTATATAACGATGTGATGTGTGTTGTTCAGGGCTCTTCTCCTGACTGTGTTCAGTGAGACGGGTCTTCGAACACTTTTGCCTTCGAATAAAGAAACTTAAAGACAAAGATTAATCTTTCTCTACTTTTTGAAACAGATTCTCATTCCTTAATAATACAATTCTATAACACCAACTACAGCTTACAGTAGCTCATTGATATGTTATATCAGGCTATATGTATGCCATATAGCCTGATGTAAAGACATTTTTCTAGATAATGTCAAACATTGAGAAGTTTTAATTATTGTCATCAATGTTATCAAACACACCGTTTTGAAACCACGAGGGCCAACCACGAGAATGAAGACAGTTAAAGTTAAAACTCAGCTTCACACAAAAACAAAGACACTAGCATCAATACTTGGCTTTTGAACCAGACTGTACACGGTCGCTATGACGCTAATTTTCCATAAGCAGCTTCACAAATCTTTTTAGTAAACATTACATTATCAAGAGACCTGTAAACATACCTTGATCTTGGCTTTTTTTCTCTTCTTCCTCTTTATTTTCTTTGTCCCTGAATAATAAGTCTTATTTTGTGACAGTGTTTAGTTAACTTATCTTGGAGATTTGGATGCGCACTGCACATTGAAGAGAGCTCATATTACCGGTGAAGCAGGACCTACTGCGGCCACCAGGGTGCCCCAAGAACAATTTATTTTTGATTTTTCCCTCGAATAAACAATGATTTCTACGTGATCAAATTATTTATTGTAAAAAAAAATCCTAACTTTACAATGAAATTCTATGTTTGTTACTATAATCACATAGAAATTATTACTTAAAAGAAATCAGTTACACTTAGGGGGTCCCCTCTGGGGCCCTAAGCAGCCACTTAGTTTGCTTATGCCTTGGGCCAATTCTGACTAAGTTGCTTTATTTGTAGATGTTACACTGACTTTGCTTTTATTTTCAGTGAAAGTACTTCTAGTTCAGTGCTTCTTGTATTTTTCTTCCTGCCCTCTATTTGATTGTGGCAGATGTTATGTATTATGATCAATATTGGTAATTTGCTCTGGATTTATGCTCTACTTTGACTTCTCTTGTGATCGATAATGAATACTGAACAAGAACTACAGACAGCAGAAACAGAGTCCATACCTCTCTTATTGAGGGCTGGCTGGACCTCATCCAGTTGACATGCTGTCAGATGAGGCAGTAGATCCTTAAGGAGCGGTGTTGGGAGGTCTAGATTTGAACAGATATCACATCAGATCACACATTACGCCATTCTAAAAGACTAACACTTGTCTGTACCTATGGATGAGGGCTGCAACATAAATTATGAATACACAGTTGAAACCAGATGACTACATACAACGAATACAACTTCTCCAACATGGCGGTTTGCTGTGTGAGCCATAGACACAATTTAGAAGTTTTATTCTTAAAATCAGACACGATTCCTCTTCTTTTCACAAATAGAGTGAAAGTTTCACAAATTACAAACCATTTTCTAAATAACAGCTCATAAGTTCAGAATAATGACCTAATCTGCTGGACGTGATGCTAACTTTTTGAGAGGTTTAACTCAGTTTAGTAGCTCTTTGTCTTACCAAGAACAGCTTCGGTTCCCAACGCGGTAAAATGTGTCCTGACGGCCTGAAAACAATGTTTTTGTAAACTGGTATCTGCTGACTTCCTCAGCTTTATCTTTCCTCTTGTGCCTGCCATCGATAATGATTAGCGCCAAACATCCAGTACCTCCATCATATTACTGTCTTCCAGGCTTCGTCTGCTGGTGCTGTAGAAAGGTGAATCAGTGGCTCGCTCTTACGACATAACAATGAGTGGACCCCGTATTGGCTGCTGGGGCGCAGGAAATACGGCGGCCATCTTGGAGCGGTGGGTTTTTTTTGTGGTTTTTTTTTAATGGATCTTTATTGAGATACAAAATACATAACAGTACAAACACAGAAATGTCTGCTAGGTGTCACCGACACATACGGTACATCACCATGACGTTACATGAACACATTTTTTTTTTTTTTAAACAAATTAATCAGAAACAAATAAGGCAATTACAGTAGTGGAATTCTGTATAAGGCACATATAGAAGAGGCATATTTAAAATGGAATACAGAGTAATATTGATAATAGAAAATTAGTATTACAATAAGTAATAGTGAAACAATAACTAAAAAAAAAAAAAAAAGGCAAAGGGGGATTCATGTATTAGGATTAATATACATCAGTGGGCAATTCCATTAATATTTCAGCCAGGGATTCATACGATTCAATACATTTCAAGGATTTCAAATATAACGAGTTCAGATAAGAAGATGTTAAAAACTGGGGATGATCTCAGCACTCTTTGTTTATGAATAAAGAATTTTGCCAAACAAAATATTAAGTTACAACAGAGTTCTGTAGTTTTGTTTATTAATAACACTCCAAAAGTTACTATATCTCTAGAAATAGATTCAGGAAGTGTGATTTTTAAACTGATCCACCTTTCTAAGCAATTCCAGAATGTTTTGGTTTGGTTGCATTCATAGAAGATATGGTCTATCGTTTCAATATCACGTTCACAAAATGAGCACTTATTGTCATCGATATTAAAGCGATTTCTTAATAGTTCTTTTGCAGGGTAAATTGCATTTAAAATTTTAAAGTGTGTTTCTTTAGCTTTTGGTTGTATGGGGAGTTTAAAATAAAGAGTTCTTAACGTTTCAATTGATTTATTATCAAACTTGGAAAGAATGTTATTTCTATTAATTTTCCCAGGGAACAGAGTTTTGTTAAGACAGTTTCTAATTGTGTGGTTATTGAATTTTTGGTCAGTCAATGAAATTCCATTAATTAATAAATTTGGTAATTGTGGGGTCATCGGATTATTTATTATCAAGTTTTTTACCTGATTAATAAATTGTTTTGGAAAGGCATTAAATAATTTGGTAAATTCAGCTCTTGGGGGAAAGAATTGATATTGTGCACATAATTGTTCGTAGTTTAACAGGCAACCATTAGCATCCATTAAGTGTATAATAGAGCAAATATTCTTTTCCATCCAATCTTTGTAAAATAAGGATTTATTGCGATGTAATATGAATCTGTTATTCCATATGATAGAGGAGTGTGGCGAGTAGTTATGTACATAGAGCATTTTCCAGTATAGTAATACTTGTTTATGGAACTCTGATAGTTTAATGGGCAATTTATTTATATTGAAATTAGCTAGAAGTACAAGTTTTAAACCACCTATTTTGTTAAATACATAATTAGGGACACAATACCAAAATAACTGAGAATTTTTAACCCAGGATTTCAACCAATTAATCTTAAGGGTTCTCTTGGAGCGGTGGTCCCTCCCCAAGTACACCTCGCTGCAGCAAACAGAATGGGCCGGGGACGGACTACTGTCAGTCTCATACCTTATTTGGAAATGGGACCATTTCACTCCGGAAGTGAAGGGGGCGCTATTTCCTATGTTATCCGGGGTCTCCCTTTTTTATTTTCTTTTGAAATCTGTAACACATCTTCACCTTTAGGAAGGAGTTCCACTCTCAGCATGTATTTAAACTTGTCTCTTTTATTTTCGTCAGTGTAGCTTACAGTTAAATTCTGTAGCTTTCTGTGTACTTCTAAATCTGCTCCTTAATAGCATCTTTTCGGGTCTACTACTGCCTCTAGTGGCGTGGGGTTGGTAACACAACTAATGTAATTACATCACTAAATGAGAGTAGCACAAAGTCTTTGCTATTTTCTAAACAAGTTCAAATGTTACACATTCCTTTCCCTGAACCTCACTTCTGTCTCTGCATACACCAGGACATCCTTAAAGAACAAAATCTAAAGTTGGTTTGAGCCAAGTTTCCCAAATACATATTACATCTGGTTTCTTGTTTAGACTTTTAATGAGTCCTTTAAATTCTTGTCCATTTGTAATTAAACTTCGAGCATTCCACTGTAAAATAATCAACATCTTCTTTCCTGATTTCCCCGTTTTCCATCTCCACCCAGTCATTTAAAATGTTCCCATGAAATGTCTTTTATACCAAAGAATTTCTCTGCTCCTTTTACTATTAGACTATTGTCTGTTTGTACTTTACTTAATCAGTAAATTACAGCTAATCATATAGGCAATGAACAACAAGATCTTCTCCACTGTAATTGCAGGTTCAGTTCTCACTTTTGGTTCTAGATGGGATGTTGAGTTTTGCTGAACATTTATCTCCCTTCTTGTTCCTCCAGTCTATCCTTGAACTCTCTTTACAGATTCATCATACCTGATGTTAACTGTCTTCACTTACTCCACTTTAAAGGCCTTCTTTCTAACTTCACACCTCCCAAAGGTTGCCCTATGCTGCCCCCCATATTTGCATTTATCTTAAACATTGTCACCACACTCTTCATATATGACCAACCCCACATCGTTGCTGTCCTTTACACACTGCTGCAATGTGTAAATATCTTTGACTCTTCAAGCACCCGAGTGGGGAAGGGATGCAGGGCCTAACTGGAAAGCTTATGAACCCCATCTTAACCCTCTCTGGAAGTTTTTTTTTTTTTTTTAATTCTATCAGTACAGATGTACTTTCAACTTTTACCATCTTTTGTTTTCAACAATCTTTTTAATGTATACACCTCTACAGAGCCCTCCAGGGGATATGGGAATTTTTTTTCTTTTGCCTTCTCTAGCAGTAATATACTGATTCGCTCATGTGGCATAATTAAATCCTGTAAGCCAGAGGCCGCCATACTTTCTGCTTTAATACAAGGTTATGTAAGGTTTTTCCATGAATGTTAATATGTCATTGTGAAATATCTGACGTTTTATATCTTTATGTTTTTTAGTGTAGAAAGGCACAACAAAGCTATGATATAAACTTAAACTTTCCGTAAATAGGAAAGAAATAAAAATACATCCAAACTATCTGGACTATTTCTGAGTTATTATCATGGGTAATCAGTCATCTGACAGTTTTGATTGTGTCTCTGTTCTGCTGGTTGTCTGAATGGTTTAAAGGGCCGTTCTCATGTGCAGCTCCATCTCAGCTTTAACAGACATAAACATGCAGTGAATAAATCAATTTTCAATCAGTTTTTTGCACGTAAGAGTCAAAAATAATAAACAAGTTTTATTATTATGAAATATTGCAAACTAGTGGTTGTAGAGGGCTGCACTGGGTTAACTTGGGGAATCTCATCTGTCCGACTCGTGTATCAATAAACTCCAAACCACTTCTTTGTCCTGTCACAATTATCGACTTATTCCATTTTGATCATCATGCTCCAAACTTTTCAAGGACTGACCACCCCGCTCACCCGCTTCCTCAAACACACAAAGCCAGCAGGCCAGTAACCGGCCCTGGAGGACCAGAATTGGTGCAGGGGTGGGTAATCCTGGTCCTTGAGGGCCGGTGTCCTGCAACTCTTAGATCTTTCGCTGGTCCAACACACTTGAATCCAACAGCTGAATCACCTCCTAAATGCAGTCAAGTTCTCCAGAGTTCTGTTAATGTCCTCATTATTTGACTCAGGTGTGTTGAAGTAGAGATGCATCTAAAAGTTGCAGGAGACCGGCCCTCGAGGCCTGGAGTTGCCCAGCCCTGGTCTAGTGGTTAGTGCCAGTTGTCCGTCCCCGCCCCATTCTGTCTGTGGGGGTAGGCATGAATGACCGCCGCTCTCCTCTTCCCTCCGACTCCTTCATCCCCCTGCGCCGCCCCTCCTCTCCCTCGTTGTTAAGTCACTTTGTAACCACTTTGGTTGGCTGCTGAGGGTTATTGTCCATTTGTGACACACAGACCTTTAACCTACCGGTTGGGGTGCTGTGGTGTCACAGGGGTTAAGCACAACTCACATACAGAGACCCCAGTGCTCAACATGGCCGTCTTAGGTTTGAATCCCGACCTGGTAACCTTTGCCTCATGTCATCCCTCCCTCTCCCTCATTTTCTCCCTCTCCCTCATTGCCTACTTTCTTGTCTGAGCACTTTCAAATAAAGGCCACTAGAGCCAAAAATATTAATGATTGATGTCTTTAGGTCAGTGGTGCCCAAAGTCGGTCCTTGAGGATAACCTTTTCAGCATATCAATGTCAAGGTTGTTACTACCACCAGGGAGAGAGAACTAAAAGATGTAGGATGCTGGCACTTGAGTACCCACTTTGGGCACCACTGCTGTAGATGGTGATTCAATATTTTTGTATGTTCTTTCTTGATTCTGCCATCTATTTTATGGAGTAACAGCGCCACAGCATCATGCTGCCACTCATGTACATTAGTTTGCATGGTGCTCTGGGGCTTTTTCCTCCAAATGTAATAATGATTTTTATGGTTACACATTTCCATTTTAGTTTCATCACACCACAGGATAAACAGATGTCTTTGTCCCTGAGTGCTTTTGGAAAATGCAATCTGGCTTTGTTCTGCTTCCTTTGGAGTAATGGCTTCCTCCTTGCTGAATGGCATCAAAGCACATTTTAGAATAGGACACGTTTTCACTGTGTCAGCTGTGTGGGGTTGGTCTGTGCATTTTGGATCAGAAAACATCCACACCTGGGACACAGAATCCATCTCCTTCCTGATCGATATGATGGTTGGAAGTTCCCATCATGTCTATGCTTTCATATAGTTGCTTGAATAGATGATGCCACACATTCAAGCATCTGGAAACTGCTCCCAGGGATGAACCAGACTTAAGCAGCTACACAATCCTCTTTCTGATATGTCTGTCTGTATGTAAAGTTTACTTTTTTTTTTTTGCTTTACATCATGTTATGTTATTTCCTAATCAAAAACATACCTGAAGTGTTGCCTTGATTCATGCATACATGTTTGAGAAATCCTTTAATATGTGACAGCAGCCATTCAGCTGTGCAAACACGTTTGAGGCGGTTTTCAGGGTTCAGAGCTTCTGCCTCATAGAGCAGTCCTCCCCCACAACTCCACCATTTAGCTCCTTCAGACTAGTTAACAGCAATTAGCAAACACCTGGTGAAACTGCACATCTGCTGAGCTCATAATATGAACTATTTCTGAGGGCGACACTGGTAAATCATTGTTAGACGCCGAATATGTCAGCGATGACACATTTTTACAAGCCAACTTGCAGTACCATAACTCCACAATACTTTCTGAAAAATTCCATCGGTTTCTGAAAGTGGAGATGCTGCAGCCAATATTGGGTTATTACTGTAATTTCACACCCACCGTTACAGGAAGCCCTGTAAAACTTCCTTCTCACAACCCTCCTCCCCAAAGAGCTGGTGAAAATAGTAGTGGAAAAAACTATTTCTGAGTGTTTTTAGAGAGTGGAGATTTGGAAAATATTTCTGGAAGATGGTCCTTTGGGGTTATAAAACCACTACAAAGGTTCAGGGGTGATTTCGAAACCAGCAAAGAAATTCAAGAAACAACTTGTTACAGAAGAAGGTAACGTTTTATCAATTGAATTTCCAAGTTGGATTTACAATGAAATGAAGCTGCATAGCATCTTGATTTTACTTTGCATATCTTATGTGTATTACTCAACTGTTGTTTCAAATTGTGAGTTTTAGAACAGGCTAATTGGTCAGTAAGTTTACATATTACATGCGTATTTGAACATTGTGTGCGTAAAATGATGTGTGTACTACCTGTATGCATTCCCAGCTGAATGTCCTTCTTTGTTACATTCCTTTTGTCTTGTAGTGAGGATCAGCCATCCACAAGGGGAGTAGCTGGTAGAGGCAGAGGGCACACACAGGGAAAGCTGAAGATGCTTCTGTGAGAGACAGAAGCTGCTCACCTCATCACCCAAGAAGGAGAAATGAAGCGGCGGTTAATGACCCTGCTTGGAAGTGTGAGGAGTATGATTTAGACCTGCTGTGTCTGCAGCTGAACAGAGACTGCTATTGGCAGTACCACCAAAATTGAGTTTTTCTGGGGGGAGTAAAAGAACCTGTACATAGTTGTCATTTTCTGACCATTTCTTTCATTTTCAAAACCAAGACTAAACGTTGTGCTGTAAATATGTTAAAAATGGTGTAAATTTCTAATTTGTAATTCAAAATATTTTTATTGTGTGCCTCTATTGTGTTTTTTATATCACTAAACCTCCAAAAACAATTTCCATTTTTGTTTTTTCTTCATTTTAATCTGAAAAAACACTCTTAATAGACTGTAAATTGTAAATAACTGCTTGATATTGAAAGATCCTTTCAATATCAAAGGTATTGGTATTGGGCAAATATTTTTGCCCATGTATTGGAGACATGGGCAAAAATATTTACTCACAGAACATTTAAAGAACTTTTTACAGTTAAAATATCTCCAAGCGAAGATTTGAATCTTAGTCCCACAAAGGCTAACTTCAGAGTGATTAAGTGCAAGTAAACTCTTGGCTTCAGTAGAATATTGCTACTCGTGCTTTGCACTGCTGTAAAATGTAGCACTAGTAGCTTTTTAGTAGTGTAGCTTTAAGTAATGTATACCTAAGTATACATTACTTAAGTGTACTTACTTAAGCTTAAGTAAGTAAGTAAAGTCATTAGCTTTATGCTGGAAGGGATTAGATTTTGAAATTTGTGTTTCCTCTGTCTGTATTTGCCATTTTGTAATTATGTAATTTATTTTTGCTATTCTTTATTTTTAAAATACCAGCATTCGCACACGTTTATAATTTCACCTGTCTGAATGCATCATTTTATACCAGTAAATCAGATGTTATTGTCAGCCACTCAAATTATATTGAGAATAATGCAAGTTCAATGTATCTTAACTCCATACAAGAGAAAGAAATCATAGATATTGTGAATAAATGTAAAAGTAAAGCATCCACTGACTGTGATGATCTTGACAAGAAAACAATTAAAAGGGAATCTCTAAACCATTAACTTACATTTGTAATTTATCATTCCAAATGGGACGATTTCCAAACAAAATG
This sequence comes from Xiphophorus hellerii, assembly GCF_003331165.1. Classification (NCBI taxonomy): domain Eukaryota; kingdom Metazoa; phylum Chordata; class Actinopteri; order Cyprinodontiformes; family Poeciliidae; genus Xiphophorus; species Xiphophorus hellerii. The sequence goes on from NC_045675.1 coordinate 26,473,428, forward strand.
AAAATAGCAAAAATCATACCAATGTATAAAACTGGCAATAAACACCTTCACAAATTACAGGTCTGTCTCTCTTCTCCCTTAGTTCTTTAAAATTCTAGAAAAACTTTTTAAGAAGAGCCTAGAAAAATTCATAGACAAACATGCACTACTCAATGTCGGGATCTGTGTTTTTCTGTGTATTTAGAGTTTTCTGTGTCCCTGAGTCTTCGTGTTGTCCTGTCTTCCCCTTGATTGTTTCCCAGGTGTGTCTCGTTTCTGTGATTACCCTCCCGTGTATTTAATGCCACCTGTGTGTCTGCGTCTCTGTTGGGTCCTAGTCATTGTTTCGTCTGCTGTCCATTCATAAACCCTGTTGCTGCAAGTGCTGAGCCTTTGCCTTCCGCTCCGCTCCGCTGCCAGGATTTTGGACTTTGGATTTTGTTCTTCCCTCATTAAAATCATCATTTCTCACTTCAACCTGGGTCTACAGCGTTCGTCTCACCACCTTCACCACACCGTTTCATGACACTCAACAGTAGTCATGTTTGTCTACATGACTACTGGTGATGTTGACCACAAATCGGTCAACATCACTTAATAGAAGAAATTACTAATGCAACAGATAGTAAGAAATGAGCTGAAGGGGTATTCATAGATCTAAAGAAAGCTTTTGATACAATAAATCATGATTTCTTAATTAAAAAATGCGAACATTATGGAATTCAGGGAATAGTTTTGCACTGGATGATGAGGAGCTATTTAAAGAGCAGAAAACAATTTGTGAAAATCAGAGATATTGAATCTGATTGTGTGTGGAGTACCTCAAGAGTCAGTACTGGGACCAGTTTTATTTAATTTGTATATAAACGAAAAATTAATTTGAAAAATTAATTTTAAATTACAAATTACATTAGAATTTGTGTTATTTGCTGACGACACAAATATTCTATTCTCTGGTGAAAACTTACATCTTCTTTCCATAATCAGCTCAGACATCAGTAAATTAAAGAAATGGTTTGACAATAATAAATTATCACTAAATTTAGACAAGACTAAAATCATAGTTTTTGGAAACTGTTACAAAAAAGCTCACATTCAAGTTCAGATAGAGGATGTGACCCTGGGAAGGTTATACATTAATAAGTGTAGTAATTGATGACAAAATTAGTTCTAAACCTCATATTAAACATTTACAGAATAAACTGTGTAGAAGCTTATTAGTCCTGGTTAAAGCTAGACATATTCTGAATAATAAGTCACGTCATATTTTATATTACTCTCTGATTTTGCCATATTTAACATATTGTTCAGAAGTGTGGGGAATTAATTGCAAAATCTCTTTATAACCACTGAGTATCCTACAGAAACAAGTCATTAGAATCATCCATAATGTGAGTTTTTATGAGCATACAAAAACAAAGAGATGTGGAATGTAGGATGGATATGAAGAGTCAAAGGAAGGTGAAGATGGACTGCCGTGGGACTGTTTATAGAAGAGATCTCATAGGGGCTGATGAACCTGGCTGACAACTTCTTGTACATGGATTTTAAAGGAATGTCACAAGCAGATAACCAGACCTTTTGTCCAGGTGTGTATAGAGGGGTAGAAGTTCTATTCTGAGCGGCATAACGACAGTTTTGATCAGTAGTTCAGTGCACAGTGGAGATTATACTGGTCCAGATGCTCTTGCAGGATGTGGTGATGAACAGAGGTAACTGACATATTTTTTTGTCAGGGAAATAGAGGAGGCTAGTAACCTAGGGAGACTTCAAAACTGGGAGAGACCAGTGTCT